>NC_056745.1:261904285-261986785 GCF_019279795.1 Protopterus annectens | reverse complement strand
ATACTAGCTTCATCTACTGAATTTAGCAGTACACAAGTGAAAGCATAGTCTTTTGTTTTTTATCATTCCCAGCTGACCTATTATTTAATGTGCAAGACAAATAAATAAATGTAAAAATAGCAAAAACAATTGCGACAGGTGAGCGCTTTTGTGTTACTTATTAGACTTCATCAGAACAATTAATCATAGTTAACCAAACCTTTTATACCCCCTAATAAGAACTCTAGCCAATCAAAGACCTGCTCAGACACATCTAATAATTGTAACTGTTACTGACAATCACATAAATAAACTTCCTAAAATCATGTGAGTGCTACAAATAAAAAATACTGAATAATTAGAACCATAAATATCCCAAGGAAATAATTAAAAACAATGATAAAACATAATTACCTCAGTCATAATTGTCATAAAATGTTGAAATAATCATAATTTAGCTGCCCTGATCTTTAAAACACTGGAGGTTTACGGCAAGTGGTTATCGTGTGTTGACTAAACACAGCCTTACTGACCACTCCTCAGCCTATTCAGCTTCAGCCTCCCTAAAGGATTTGTATACAAAGCCTACAGAACAGCCATCGTGGTGACCAGGGAAGCCCCATTGCTGACCCAGGGAACTACAGACCAATTATTCTTACCAGTATTATTTATAAGGTCATGGAATGAATTATAGTAAAGTTCAGAAAATTTACGTTGGCCATATACAGTCCCTTGACTCTAATCAATCTGCTTTGTCAAGGGAAGCTCCAATTTACTCAATCAAGTAAACTTCTTCATAAAATTAGGAATGACCTAGACACTGGCCATTCTATCTGTACTACCTACCTGGGCCTGGCTAATTCCCTTGACACCATTCCTTACATTGGCATTGCAGATAAGCTCAACTGAATAAATATTAGTGCCTACATAACTTGCCAGATAGCTAATTACCTCTCGACTAGGACCCACATTATGTGAATTGGTGGTACTTTGTCTTCAAAAAGTCTCATCACTAGTGTTGTCCCATCATGCACCATTTTGGGCCCTTCCTCTTTGGCATATACTTTTCTGAAGTTCAAGATGTTTAGCTAACCATGTTTGCTGATGACTACAAAGTTGAAGTTGTTGTAAACAAACCTGCTGATACCCACATCCTGCAATATGGGCAAAACCACACCATGGGCTTAAACTCAGTGTGAAAAAATTGTAGTTCAGTACGATTTAGGAGACAAGAACATTAATGCACCAACCACAGAAATGACACCCTCCTGATAACTGATATTGGTATTAGAGATTTAGGCATGCTCACTGTCAATGAATTAATCTTTTACCATCAAAAATTGACCATAATTAGGAAGTCATTCTACCTTGCTCAACTAATTGCAAAAGGCATATATTTTGGATCGAACTGAATTATCATTCCTGTCTACTCATCCTTTATCAGGCATATGGCTACTATGGCTACCAGTTTGTCTAGGCTTGTTTGTGCATCTCCATTCTGTATAACCATTAGATAAACTAGTTACATTTTGAAAAGACTTGAGTAGATGAGAAATTTAAATTCTGAACACAATAAGTACTTAGATTATTTAGAGTTAAATATTTATAGCTGGTTGTGAGTTGGTATTACGGATTTTTTTTTTAATTTATATTGGTTAAAAGTCATAAAGTACTTACAATATTCATTCATTCCCTGACATCTCGCTTAAATAAATTCAGGGTGTTGGAGAGCTACAGCCCATTCTGACACTCAGTGGAACAAGGCAGTAAAACTAATGCTGAATGGGATTGCAACCCACTGCAGGATGGACACATACAAATTCAGTCACAAGACACACCAGTGTGATGCTAGTCCATGCAATTTGGTACATTTTTGGGATAGGGGACTGGAAGACTCAGCACTAATTCACCTACTGCATGTCTTTTGGATATGAGAGGAAATAAAATGTCCATCAAAAATCCAATCAGACACATGAAGGACATGCAGACTCTGCATAGAAAGTTCCCCAGCTGACAAATGAACTAGAGAATGAAGTTCTATGAAACAACAATGCTAATCTCTGCACCTCTGTTATGTCCGTATTGGGATTATTGTTGTGAGGTAATCTGAGTGAAATAGGAAGCTGTGAATAAATATTTTGTTTTTGGCTTAATTATCCTTGTAAAAAATTATATTATACGCTTAGGCTGCTGAGTTTGGAAGTCTTAAATTTAATATGATGTGAATGTTATAAGGGAGAAAAATGCATTAGCTTTATATTTGTCTGAAATAATAATTTTGTGTTTGTTTTAATACTGAAATTGGTAACATGATGTTCAGTGTATTGTGACAGTGCTAGTATTAAAAAAAAATGTTTATGTTCTAGCAACATTTGTTTACTGTACGTGTACGATTTCCTCTTATTCATTTGTCTAGAAATGCATACTGGCTCTATTAATTTATAAATATTTGTAAATATATTTATGAGTCTTCTTCCATAAATTTACAGCTCTATGCTTGAAAGTTGTTTTGCTGTCATTTTCTTACAGTCAGGACAACCTGCCATTGCATTAAAATCACACTAGTAAGACTACCATTTTAAGTATACGGTATTTGAAATAAACCAATTTGGAATGACTTACCCAAATGCACACTGTAGACATCTAAAATATGGTAATAGTCTATTTCAGAATCATACAATAAACACACATTATTTCCTGTGCTGTCAGGATTTCATTTCAGGAGATTGTTCTCATGCTCAGGTGGATATCTGTTCGCTCCGGCTACCGATTTCTTCCCTGCCATCTCCATACCGATTACCACGTACACTCCTTTTTCATGCTGAGGATAAGATGGCAAATCCTTCCTTCTTCTATACTTCAAACTTCTCTAGATTTCTAGAACTTCCTCAAAATAAATGTGCAGCACCTATCACGTTTGTTGACTGCAGCATCCATTTTCCCCTGCCTTCTAATTCTCATTGTATATATGCATGCATGTATGCATGCATGACTCTCCATACACATCTTCTGCATCCATAACTTTGAATGACAAATTTTCATTTCTGTTTTCATTTAACTGTCTAGTTATGAAATTCATTTATTTATTTATTTCGCTATTGACATTTGTTAACCGGGTTAGTCCAACTGGGCTTGTGGCCCATGTTCGGTGGAAACCCAACGAGAAAAGCTCCAAGAAAAAAAATAAAGTTTACAAAAAAAATGCAAATAGTTTTACATATAATAAGTAATTACAACATAAGGAGATCTTACAGAGAAACTCTTAATTCAAGGAAATACACTTTTTATAATTAAACAGAGTCGCTAAGTATATACATATTTACAAAAGGTTCAGAAATTCAACAGTTGTGGTTAGACATCGTCGGACAAGTAAGCATTCACTGAGGGGGAAATACCTATGTATATATGGGGGAGAAAACAGATAAGGGAGGGGGAGTTAAGCTGGGGCTTGACAAGGGCAGTTTTGGAGTTAAGTACATGAAGTTTGAGTTTCTCTTTGAAGTGGGATGGGTATAGAGTACAACATATATGTCTCTAGGAAGTTTGTTCCAAGCTTGGGCCATGAAGTACTTATATGGTAGTTTGCCCACTGATATTTTGGGATAATATATTTGTAGTAGTTGCTGATTTGGGTCCCTATCAGCATCTGGAATGCTGACAATATCGAATTTGATATTGTCACATCGAGAATGCCAAAAGGGCAAAACATCGAACAGGTAAATGGAAATCTCTGTAAGGGGAGATTTCCATTTACCTCAATATAGTGCGGTCTCAGAGTTGGTATATATAAGTAGCGGGTGATGTGGGTGGGCCCCATGTGGGTGCCTACACCCTTTAGTTTTTTTTTTTTTTTATCGGCATTCGAAAATGTAATATGTCGATCATTTCAGTTCAACATTTAGTGATTCAACCCATTACATTTTCTAATTGCTGATATAGACCCGCTGATTTGATGTCCAAAGGGTATGAGGTGGAGAGTAGATGGTGATGAAGGAAGAGAGAGCAGGACATACTAAAGGTTTATAGAGAATAGTATGTAACATTTGAAGTTTGGCTAACAACAATAAATGTGGGAATTCAAGCCAAGTGAGAGAGTTTAGGGCTAGGCAGTGATGAGTATTGTAGGAAGAGTTAGTGATAAATTGAGCTATCTTATGATAAGTTTGCTGGAGTTTATTTAAGGTAGTAGTTTGAATACTGGTGCGCACGGGGGCTGCATAAAGAAGGGAGGGGAGGAGCTGAGCTTGAGCAAGGGTGAGTTGGGAATTAGTAGTTAAGAATTCTTTATGGCGATATAGTAAACCAGGCTTTTGGTTTATCTTTTTTATACATTGCAGAATGTGCAAGTTGAATTTGAGTTCATCATCAATAATGACCCCTAGGAGTTTGGTGTGGGATTCTGGTTGAATAGTAGTGTTATTTGAGGAAGTAATGGCAAAGGAAGATTTGTGGTGAGCTAGAGATTGAGGAAGAAGTAGTAAGAGTTTGGTCTTTTTAGGGTTGAGGATGAGTAGATTGGTAGATAACCAGTGTTCTGTAGCTAGGAAGACCTGTTGACTGAGGACATGGAGTTCAGAGATGTTATTAGAGGTGGAGATCAGAGCTGAATCGTTTGCATACTGGATGAGGGAAGATATACTGCAAGCTGTATCATTGGTGAAGACATTCAATAGAAAGGGCCCTAGGATGGAACCTTGTGGGACCCATGTTGAGACAGGTAAGAAATGAGAGGAAGAGGAAAGCCATTTTACTGATTGTTGCCTACAGGATAAGTAACTGGTGAACCAGGCAAGGGAGGAGGAACACATATTGAGATTTTCAAGTTTGGATAGTAGGAGAGGATGGGAGACTGTATCAAAAGCTTTAGATAAATCAAGGAAGAGACAAGATATCAATCTGTTATTATCAAGGGCTTCAGCAATAGTATGAGTGAAGGATAAGAGGACAGCATTTGTGCTGTGGTTGGGACGAAACCCATACTGGGTGGGTGTGAGAAGGTTGTGTTCAAGGAGGTGGTTGAGTAGTTGTGAATGGATCCATTTTTTCAAGAATCTTAGAGAGGGGGATAGGATGGCTATAGGTCTATAGTTAGATGGGTCAGTCAAGTTTCCACCTTTATGCAATGGAATAGTGTAAAAGGATTTCCATAATAGAGGGACAGTAAACTCCTGTATACATCTATTAATTAGTATAAATACTGGGTAGGCAATGGAATCTGCAACAAGTTTAAGGAAGGAAGGAGGTAGGTTATCTGTGGAGTGAGAGCAGGGTTGGAACTTTTGGAGAAGTGATCGGATGTAGGAAATGGAAACAGGGTGCAAAGAAAAAGGGGGTTTGTTGGATGGGTTGGGAGGGGTAGGCAGAGGATTAGTATTACAGCTGAGAGGTGTGAGTGTTTGAATAGTATTACTGAAATGTTTATTGAGTAGAGTAGCTGTTTCAAGAGGAGATGAGTTAGGGTAAGGGCAGGGTTTTGAGGGGAGCCAGGAGAAAGGATTTTGTTAATGGATGTCCACAACTTTTGAGGGTTGGATTAGTTATTAAGTTGGGCAGTGTTATAGAAGGAATTTTTGTCATTATTGGTATGCTTTTTAATGAGATTTCTCAGATGTCTATAGTCATGAAGTAGGAGTAAGTCCTTAGTTTTTATCCAAGCTTTCCATGGCTTTGTCTCCTTCTAGCATAAGGGACTTTGTTTCTTTGGAAAAGCCAGGGAGCATAATTGGATTTTAGTCTGATCTTTCTGGAGGGGGCAAGTGAGTTCAGGATGTCTAGGAAAATACTATTAAATCTATTTATGGCATCATTGAGAGGGATTTGCTTGAGGATGGACCAATCTTTGGAAGATAAAATAGAATTGAATTGGGCTAGATTGAATTTGGAGAGTTTGCGGCAGTCTCTATAGAGGTGGGATTTAGGAAGTTGGGAGGGGTGTCGAAGGACAGAGACGGGTAGGTGGTCACTAAGTTGGTCTGGGTGTGTTGTACGGTTGTGGTATAGTTGAGGGGGAATTGGTGAGTATCCAGTTAATTATAGATCTAGAGATTGGGTTTTTATGGTGATGAGCTGGAGATGATATAAGCTGGTGGAAACCATGCAGATTAATACTAAATTTGGTACAGTCGGTTTTCAGTTTGGACCAGTCTAAGTTGACATCACCCAAATACATGGAAATAAATGCAAATTAACTAAATATCTGAGCTACTTGACACACTTCTGGAAATATATAATCTATGATATTATCCAAATTCCACTTCAAGTCCTTGAAAGAGACAGCTGGAAATATTTAATGAAGACAATAAAATGGTAGCATCTTACCTTTTCTCAATAATACTAGGGTTTGCAGTCACCAGGTCTGTTTTTGTACCAGCATCTTTACTGTATTCTTTGGAAAGAGGTGGCAAGTTGCATCTACATGAAATGAAGCCAGTTATAACAATTATTAGCACTGTATAGGCCTTAAATATTCTGACAAACTTAATTTTTATTAACAGCATTGGACAGAATAATGAAATGATGGAAAATTAAAAACAAAAATAATTTTGTAACTGCAGAAGCAGTAAGCCATAGTCATACAGCATGCTATTGTAGATATAATTACTTTTTTTTGTCTGCATGTTCATAGGTTCATAGGTTCATACTAGGCTATCTGCCCTAGGGCATTTATAAGCCTAGCCAGAGTGTGTTTGGCTTTGCCACCCATTTTAAATGAATTTTGCTATGCCCTTTTTCGAGGTTAGTATACTGTGCCTCTGTCTAACAGTGACACAGAAGTGATACCCGGGGTAAACCTACTATCTCCCATCCATTCATCAAGATTCTCTTGAAGAGAGTCAATGAGGGACTCTGCCTAACCTGGACTGGGATTTTATTCCAGAGTGAAGGGAGCTTCTGTGTTATGAATCTGTCCCTCCAGCATGTCCTATTTATTTCAGTGCTGAGGTTCAACTCTCTCGGAGCGTAGCTCGATGGGATTTGGATTTTCTGAGGTGCAGCATGCCCATTAATTCCGGGTTGGACATGGCTTTATACGTCAGGCACAGATCGCCTCTGAGCAGGCAGTATGCCACTGAGTAGAGCTGGAGTTTCTTTAACTGGACAGCATATGGCATCTGTTTGAGCCCTTTGATCCTCTTGGTGAGGTACTTTTGGGGTCTTTCCAATTGCTGCAGGTGTCTGGTAAGGTACATCCCAAAAGGAGCATTGTACTCAATTATGGGCCTGATGAGGGATGAGTAAAGAGGCACGATGACCTCCCCTGATCTAGATGTGAATCCCTTCATGATTACGTGGGCTATATAAAATGTTTTTCTAACCACTTTGGCCACGTGGTTGTCAAATGAGAGATTGCTATCAACTTGGGTCCCCAGGTCCCTAATTACTTCTTCCGTACTTAATGGATTACCATCTATGTTGTGGTAATTTGTGGGCACTTTGTTTTTGCCAAAGGAGATGACTATACACTTTTTGGCGTTTAGCTTGAGGCCATCGCTCTGGCACCAGTTGTCTGTTTCTATGAGACCCTTTTGTAGGATGCTTGTGTCAGCTGGAGAGTCGATTATGGCGCCCAGTTTGCAGTCATCTGCAAACTTGGTCAGCCACAGTCCTTCCATGTTAGCCTGTACCTCCGAGAAATATATACCGAACAAGAGAGGTCCCAGGACTGAGCCTGGTGGGACGCTACTTGTAACTGGTTTGGAGTCTGACATGGCTCCAGCAATTCTAACCATGTGGGTTCTGTCCTTGAGCCAGTTTGCAACCCATCTAGTGACATAGGGGTTTATATTTAAGCTGGTGAGCTTATCTATAATGCCCGAGTGGGGTACTGTATCAAAGGCTTTTGCAAGGTCCAGGTAGGCTGTGTGGACCACCTTCCCCTCGTCAATGGCCTTGGTGACTGTTTCAAAGAAATCAACCAAGTTTAAGAGGCAGGATCTGCCCTTAACAAAGCCAAACTGGGTAGGATCCAGTGTCTGTAGGTCCCCAGTATCTTTATTTATGTGGTCCATGATGATCCTTTCTATAGCTTTGCAGACCAAGCTAGTCAAGCTTATGGGGCGATAGTTTCCAGGATCCATTGAGGCACCACCTTTGTGGAGAGGGACCACTGTTGCTGTACGCCACTCTTTGGGTACATATCCTGTAGTAAGGCTGAGATTGAACAGTAGTTTTATGTTTGGGTTTAGCTCTTCTTGGAGTTCATGTAGGATGCAGTCCGGGACACCGTCTGGTCCCATTGATGCTGTGTTTTTGCTTTGGAGAGGGCGGCTCTTACCTGAGCATCTGAGATATCAGGGGGACAGCACTCTGCTGGGATAGATATTTGCCCTTTTGGTGGGGAGGAGGGGGAGAAATTTGCGCTGAACCTGTCAGCTAGGATGTTGGCAATGTCTGTGGGTTCGGTGTATTTTTTGTCATTTTGGACTAATTCTGAGCATATCTGGGAATTCCCACCCAGGTTCCTAACATAACTAAAGAAAGCCTTGTGAGTATCCTTAGTGTCCTGTGCAATTTTTCTCTCGAAGCTGGCCTTAGACGATTTTGAGTGCAAGTAGTTTTTTGCTAATACTGATCAGAGATGCCTTCCCTTTTTGGGATTTTGCTCTATCATGTAGTATCTTCCTCCTTCTATTGTACAGTTTGTTTATGGCTGGGGTCCACCAGACAGGACGCCTAACTTTGGAGGATTGGGTCTTGGTTTTATTTGGGATTGCATGATCCATGCATTCCTGAAGGTGTTCATAGAATGCGTTTATAAAGGATTCTGCGGTCTGGGCCGTATTTTCCACAGGCCTGGGGGCTTTGAAGGATTCCACCTCGGTTTTGAGGAGTGTGACATTTGCTTTAGAGAAGTTTTTCACTGTGGTTTTCTGGGCAGGGGCTGAGGTTGGGATGTGAATATCTAGTGAGATTAGTTTATGGTCTGATCTTACCAGTGAGGGATACACTTCTGGTCTGGAGCATAGAGTCCCCATGTTGGTGATGATCAGGTCCAGTATGCTTTCCCCTCTTGTGGGAGTGGCAACAAGTTGTTCCATAGCATTTGAGTTTATAAATTCTAGGAACCTTCTGGCTAGGGTGTTGGAGCTAGAGTAATGCTCCCATTCTATGTTAGGGTAGTTGAAGTCGCCCAATATAATGGTGTTTGGAGAGACCTTCATATTTTCCAGTGTTCTCAGGAAGGCCGAGTGGGGTTCCTGGGTTTGGGAGGGTGGTCTGTAGCAGGCTATAAACTGGAAGGCAGTTTTACCCACTGTTAGTTGCACATGGATAGTTTCTGATGCTTCGTGCTGTACCACCAACCTGGAGGTGTGGGTATCTTTGATGAATATTGATACTCCCCCTCCTTTTGTGGTTCGGTCCAAGTTTTGTGGCTGAAAAACATGGTATGAGGTATAACCTGGTAGTGCTGGGGTGCTCTCGGGAGCCTTGAACCAGGTTTCTGTTACTGCAGATATATCGATGTTCTCCATGCTAAGGAGAGTTTCGAGTGCATGCATCTTGAGGTTTAGACTTCTGGCGTTGAGTAGCATTACTCTTAGTTTCTTATCCCTTGTGATACCTATGGAGGTGGGTTTGTCTTTTGAGCCTTGCCTAAAAAAGGCACTATGGGGGTGGCAAGAGCCTTTGCCAATATCCAAAAGCCCAGGGGTGACAGGTGCAAGCCGTCCCTAGCGAAGCATCGTGGCTTGTCGAGCATGTCTTCCCAGGCAGACAGGCATTGGATCCCCTTTGAATGACACCAATACTTAAGCCAATTGTTGAAATTGATCATCTTGTCTTCATATTGTGGCATCATTCTTGGTGAGGGTAAGATGCTACTCAAGGTCAGGGTCATACCGCCCTGGGCTACATGCTCAGGGAGCTCCTCTTATGTCTCTTTTCATACAGTCCAGGGAGGTACGTCTCAGGTCATTCACACCAGCATGGACAATGACTAAGTCATATTTGTACTTGCCTTGGAGTGACCTGAGTGCTTGTGTTATGTGGTGGATCCAAGCGCCCGACAGGCAGCTCACTGTGACCTTCTCCTTGTTCAGTCTGGTGAGCGGGACGTCAGTGTGCCTGACGATAGAGTCACCTATTACAAGTGTATCAGGTGTGTTGTTTAGCCTTAAGGGCTGTGACTGTTCGGCACACTGGCTTTGTGAGCTATGTGTTGCATGTGTTTTGTTTTGGGGTAGTGGTTGCTTGGGTGTCTGCTTTGGAGGTCTCTGCTGCTTAGGCATATTTTTATTTAGAGCCTCCAAGTATGTTTTTGTGTGTTTATGTGTTTGGTTTGCTGTCGTGGTAGGTCTATGTGAGACTGGAATTGTAGTGAGTGTGGTTTCCTTCTCCTCCTGACTGGTTACGCCAGTACTGAGTTGAGAGAGCTTAGCCTCCAGTTTGGCTATATGGTTGCATCTCTCATATGTGTTGGAATTTGTTGGGAGGAGGAGAGGGTTGTCTGTGTACATGAGGCAGTTGTAACATTGCCTCAAGATTCCCAGATTCACCAGCTGGACAGGAGAGGAGATTGACAACTGACCTTTGGACATGCTAGAATAGTATTGGGAATTCCTTTATAATTGAAAAAAGGGCCAATGGGGAACAAAGTACTCAAGGGCAGTTTGTGAGGGTGTAGTGCTTTTAATTTTTTAGAGCTGACTTATATAATTGCTTTAGTGAGCAAGTGCCAGGCTTTAGAGTGGGAATAGGGTGTTTATTATGAGAACTAGATCAGTTCTAAGGGAAAAAGTGAACAGCAGACTTTGTGGAGCCAAGAATGGTTTAAACCCAATTAAGCGGCGCTGCCCGATGCTGCGCTATGTGCAAAATCGCGCAAAGCCACGCTAAAGTGGGTTTTATACAGGGGGACTTGAAAGAGCTAGAAATTGGCCCAAAACGGCCAATAGTCTACCAGATTCTTGTGCTGGAAACACTCCTCCAGGGATAGATAGGCTGCTCCAAGCTCCCCACTGCCACTGGTGAACAAAGAAGCCTCCCTTTATCCAAGAAAGGAAATGGGCAACACAGGAACTTTCCAAAAGTCCAGAATACAGCAAAGCCTGTATTTGGACTACTCTAGGTCAGGAAAGATGGGAAACAAGGATCATTTTTTTTTTTGCAACAAACAGCAGGAAAGTGCAATAAATATGTAACACAGGCTAGCGCACTTGAGTGTGTAGCCTCAACAGGTAAATGCAACAAACAGGGCAAACTTTAAAAGTGCAGGTGCAAAAACAACTTTAAACAGTTTAAAACAGTTCAAGAAGCAGAAATACTTGCAGTTTAGCTAGATCGGACAGTCGCCCAGGTAGTAGCAGGAAAACAAACACTTTTATCAGGTTAGCAGTCACTCTTTAGCCTCTCTGCTGCTAGCACCACTCTGCAGGACCACAAGGAGCTTGGCTGAGTAGTAACAAGCGCAAAAACTGTGCCAAAGTGGGTTTTATACAGGGGACTTGAAAGAGCTAGAAATTGGCCCAAAACGGCCAATAGACTACCAGATTCTTGTGCTGGGAACACTCCTCCAGGGATAGATAGGCTGCTTCAATCTCCCCAATGCCACTGGCGAACAAAGAAGCCTCCCTTTATCCAAGAAAGGAAATGGGCAACACAGGAACTTTCCAAAAGTCCAGAATACAGCAAAGCCTGTATTTGGACTACTCTAGGTCAGGAAAGATGGGAAACAAGGATAATGTTTTTTTTTTTTTTGCAACAAACAGCAGGAAAGTGCAATAAATATGTAACACAGGCTAGCGCACTTGAGTGTGTAGCCTCAACAGGTAAATGCAACAAACAGGGCAAACTTTAAAAGTGCAGGTGCAAAAACAACTTTAAACAGTTTAAAACAGTTCAAGAAGCAGAAATACTTGCAGTTTAGCTAGATCGGACAGTTGCCCAGGTAGTAGCAGGAAAACAAACACTTTTATCAGGTTAGCAGTCACTCTTTTAGCCTCTCTGCTGCTAGCACCACTCTGCAGGACCACAAGGAGTTTGGCTGAGTAGTAACAAGCGCAAAAACCACGCCAAAGTGGGTTTTATACAGGAGGACTTGAAAGAGCTAGAAATTGGCCCAAAACGGCCAATAGATTACCAGATTATTGTGCTGGGAACACTCCTCCAGGGATAGATAGGCTGCTCCAAGCTCCCCACTGCCACTGGTGAACAAAGAAGCCTCCCTTTATCCAAGAAAGGAAATGGGCAACACAGGAACTTTCCAAAAGTCCAGAATACAGCAAAGCCTGTATATGGACTACTCTAAGTCAGGAAAGATGGGAAACAAGGATATTTTTTTTTCTTTTTTCTTTTTTGCAACAAACAGCAGAAAAATGCAATAAATATGTAACACAGGCTAGCGCACTTGAGTGTGTAGCCTCAACAGGTAAATGCAACAAACAGGACAAACTTTAAATTACAAGCGCTAAAGCTGGCTTTAAAGCATGGGGTTAGATAGAGATAGGAAATGGCCCAAAACGGCCAATAAGCTACAGGTCACTGGGCTGGAACCATTCCTCAAGGGACAGATAGGCTGCTCAGAGCTCCCCACTCTCACTGGTGAACAAAGAAGCTTCCTCCTATCCAAATAAGGATATGGACAACACAGGAACTATGACACATCCCAGAGATCAGCAATACCTGAAGACTGGACTATTCTAGTTCAGTAAAGGATTTTTTTTTTTTCTTTTACAAAGTAGCAGAAATTAGGTACAGAAACACAGTAAATGCTTTAATTCGGCTAGCGCACTTGACTGTGTAGCCTACCAGTTAAACTAAGCAAAAACAAACTTTAAAAGTGCAAAAAAATTCAGAAATACAGGCAGGAATGCAATAAAACAACTTTGCAGAGCTTATTTAGTTAAAGAAACAGAGAAGTCTATATATACAGAAAAGCAGCTAAAACACACAAACACTTCAGATGCAATGCAACCTAGAGCACTTGAGTTGTAGCAATATTAAGGCAATTACAGTTATAATAAATGCTCTGAAATATACTCTATATTTCCAAAATGTTTGAGAAGCACAGTCAGAACACAAGGAGGTTCAGGCAAAAAAAAAAAAAAAAAAAAGGGAAAAAGGAGAAACAGAAGGCCTTATCAAATGTTCTCTCTGTACTAGGTAGAATGAGCTAATGACACTAGACTGGGAGGAGTGTCACAGATCAGATTTACAGTAGGGGCGGGCAACTGCAAAGCCACCAAGTACAGCCAGTAGCACTAGAGAAAGCCACAAACAGATAAAGATTTGTAAAGATACAGAATGCTTTTAACTGCAGACAAATCAGTTACTTGTGCAGATTAGTTAATAGCAATAAAATACACTCGAAGACTAAAAAGCAGACAATAAAAGTGCTATATATTAATTGTTAAAAACAATAATCTGTATAAATAATCGAAAAAAACAGGATACTTATATATCTCAGCTAACAGCTGCAGTCAACAACTCTTATCCACTCTGCTCAGTGTGTATAGACAGAAACCCTATCAAAGTTAGTGCTTAAATACCAGAGAACAACTTTTTTTTTTACAAGAACACAAAATAACCAGCCCCCACTCAGCAGACTATTAACACAATATAGCCAAGTTAAAGAGAGGCTTCAGCTAGAAACAATAGCCTACAGCCAGTAGCACTAGAGAAAGCCACAAACAGGGTTTAAATGTCAGTGAACAATAAACAAATTATGCATATGCCCTTAGCAGATACTCCTGCATCATACTAAAGCAATAACCCACGCCTGGGTGTGGGTAATGCTGGATTTACCCACGGTTGGCGTGGTTTGGTCCCGAGGCGGCCCAGGACCAAACAAAGACAACCGTGGGTAAATCCAGCATTACCCACACCCAGAAGTGGTTATTGCTTATATTAATGACATTATTTAAGAAAAGAAATAATTACTTTTCTTAAATAATGGCATTGTATACCTCTTTGCTGCCCTTCCGCAGCTGTCTGGTGTTCCGGCAGTTCTGATGTACTGCACATGCTACGCAGTACATCAGAGTTGTGGGCAAAGCAACGGAGAACGCAAGATCTCCGTTGCTTTTACTGCTATGTTAAATCGTTTAACATAGCGAGACAGCTTAAAATAAGCAACGGAGATCTCCGTTGCTTATTTTAAATGTCTCTAAGTTAAACTCATTTAACATAGCGAGACAGTTTTAAAGCAACGGAGATCGCAAGATCTCCGTTGCTTTACACTGTGTCACTATGTTAAAGGAGTTTAACATAGCGAGACAGCTTTAAAAAGCAACGGAGATCTGCGTTGCTTTTTAAACCTGTGTCACTATGTTAAACTCTTTAACATAGCGAGATTAGTGTTTTATACTAACGGAAAAGTCCGGGACGGACCTTTTCTGTTAGTATATTGAGGGATTTACAACGGGCACGCTGGTTGGGCTGGCCAATCAGCGTGCACGTTTTAGAGGAGGCATTGTATAATATAACTTATTCACTGGAAGTATGAGAGTCTCCACATTTTTTTTTTTTGCTGTGAAAGATAAGGATTTATAGTTGTATGGTGAACAGACAATTACATTCATAATGCTGCCATTTGGCTGACCTCCTCAAAGCAATATTATCAACTTTAGTAACACAACATTAGATACTCTTTATCTACATTCCATGGCACAAAAGAAAATATTGAATGAAAATGTTAAAGACAGGCTATGTTACTAAGGAGAAAAGCTAAAATGAAATACCAAACAGGATGAATGTTATGTTCAGTAAGAGATTGTTTACATACCTAAGGATCAACTTCATCTAAATTATTGCCTTTAAAAAGAAGCCATAGGAAAAAAAGAAATGAGATCCCACAGGAAGATAATAACAAAGACAGAGCGTGAAATAAATGAAGGGCAGTGATATAATTCTTGTAACTCTTGCATTTGCCAGGCTCAGAAGCATAATAAAGGCAGTGTTGTTACTTCATATGAATAAGAACTGCATATGCTTGGAGCTGTTCAGTGATTGTTTTTCTTTTCAGCCCATTTCTATACCATAAATTAGGGTACGGCAATGGAGGTTATACTGACAGATGTTACATAACATTCCTAAAACAGGCAGCTATCCATATTCAAGCGCAATGTAGATCTATGCATGGGAAAAAGAAAATGTACCCCAAGACTGCCTCCTTTACTACTAATGGACAGAGGCAGTTCCTAAATACTTTATCCCATGCATGAATCCCCTCAAATTATTTATGATATGCTCCCAGTTATTCTCATTAGGAGTAATATATAAGTATCTACCAAGGGATGGATAAGGCCACTCTATAAAGAAATGGGATGGGTTATTTCCAGCATAAAAAGGGAAACCAGCTAGGTTTAAAATGGCCCACAGGGACAGCTAGCCTAGTATTTACCTATGAACCTACAGGCAAACTTTGAGTATTCATCATAAGAACAGATGACTGCAACTCTAGGGACGATTCAGTAACGTACATACATTATACAGCCTACTCAGAGTGGGGTCACTGATGCCACTTTTTTTTTCTGAGCATTAATGAGGTGTGCCTCTTTGAGCATTTGATTAGCTGTGAGAAAATGCATGCATGGAAAATCCCACAAGGCAGAGAATACCATACTTTGAAGCCAGTTCCAGAATGAGAAATTAACTTGACCCCTGATATTTGCCTAGAGAGCAGAATGCCCTAACAGCACAGTCTTTGCCACTCACTCTGGCATCAAGTTGTGTATCAAGAAGATGCTTCTACCTTGAGAAAATGCCGTGCTGTCATGGTGGTTGTCACCGGCCTACAGTAATATGTCGAATCAGAAGAATTTCTCAACAGGGACAAAGGATGATGCATAGTGTCATACTCATATAGTCACCGCTCTTCATTTTCTATTTTATCACACTCTTGTGGTGAATAAATGGTCTCTAAAGACTTTAGTCACCACTCAGTTCAGCATGCTTAATCTTTCTTTTCACTCCAACAGAGCAATACTCCAGCAATACCGAGCAATTAGGAATGGAAGGGGAATTACTGGAGATGAAGGGAGAAAATCCACTGAGAAGTTTAAAGACAATTTCAGTTATGTGCCATTATGGTGAGCGCCTTATTGTAAGTATAATATGCAGTTATCCACGTCTTCACATTTATCTGGTTAGATAGTAGATCAAGCAGGGAATTCATAACCGAGAGTAAGGTTTCAGCTAATGTTCTCTAAAAGACCTACATTGTGAAACCACTTTTATGACCTTGGGAACACAGACTAGTTCACAGTACTTAGTAATAAGGATGAACTGTTGACAAGGTTGCTGATTCACAAACAGCCCAGTGGAAACAGGCAGTGGACAAAGCCATCACCCCTGTAGAACAGGCTCTGGTACGTCCCTGAAAATTTTTAAAGTACTAAATAATAAAAGTATTGTATGTATCACAAAGTATGTTTATAAATGTTTTGCTTACTCACTGTAGCTCCCGCACTGTTAGGAGGAAAGGGGGGAAAAATGTTGTTTTTGTGATCTAGCAACAAATGACGATAAGGTCATAGTCTCCAAATCCTGAGGGTGAGCACAGAAACAGAGAAGTTGAATGTTCTGACTTAAGGCAATGCCTGGTAAAAATCTTAAAAATAAACAAGGTTTGTTTGAAAGGGCCCCCCATATCTTTATGAAAGATAGTATAAGGCTGAGAACATATAAAAGATGGCAGTTCAAGCATTTATCTTGTTGACGTAACTGTCACAAGAAAGACTGTCCTTTGGGATGTAAATTTTAACAAAACTGGCTAAATAGAGGGTTTAGTTAAAAATGTTGAGAGCACTGTTAAGGTTCCAGGTTTTTGCCAATGGTTTCTTTGAGGGTCTTAAATGATACTACACGGAATTTCTTCAATGTGAGCCTGCAAACTGAAAAACTATACCAGGGATGACATTCTGACAGGACCATACTATGGGTCCTAACAGAGTAATACACAGGATCCTTAAACATTGATCCAGATAGTGAAAGGTGTTAGGAAGTTGTACCTGAAACTGTACTTTTATCATTGAGAAATCCCTAATAACTGGAGAGATAAGATTTCCTTATGTAAGGTCTCTGTCACTCATTGGTCTCTAACACATGCAATAAGAAGGCTTGGCGTTTCGTTTAGATGCTTTAATACATACAGATACATCAGGATGGATAGCAGTTATCATTAAATATCAAGGAACTAGTTAAAAGACAGACCTTACATGCATACATGTTCACATCTCAACAGCTAACTACAAAATGGCAGTTAGACTTACATGTGCTCAGTATTTATATACTTGTGCAAGCCCTTGGATAGCTTCTTAAAGGAATATGCACACATACTTATCTACGTCCTCCCTCTTAAAAAGATTGCCCTTTGAAAAAACAATATTAGAGTTAGGCATGCATTACTATATACATTGGGAACAAAACACAATGTCCATGTCCAAGTTGCTTCATATCTGCTACAAGGTTTAGAGATTCGACCATATCTTGTAACATAACAGTTGGGACCAAATTTAGCAACAGGGACAGTCTGCGGTGCACAACTCGTGCCAGGAACTTCTGGATTTATCACAGGAATGGGAATGTCCTCTGAAACTTCCTCTGGAATTGGAACACTGGACAACTCACTGTGAGATAAAGAGTCTTTCTCACAGCCTATCTGCTGTGGAATAGGCTCGGACCCTGGTCTCAAATACTCCGATTCTGCCTAAAGATTGTTCTTTCTGATTCCACAATATATGATCTCGGGTCTGGACCAATCCAATCTTAACCTTTGGATGTTTGCATCCTTTCCACTTCTCCCTCTCGTAATGGATTGAGTGGTTTCCTGGTCTTATCATAGTAGGACTTCTGGGATAGGTGCTTCTTCAATAGATTGGCTTTCACTAACTTGTTGTTCTTGACACATGGAATCAACAATGGACTGCTGATTGGTAATGTGGCTCTGGTTTGTCTCGACAGAAGTATCTTAGCAGGTGAACCAAGATGTTTATCATGAGGAAAATTTCTGAAATTTAAGAGATTCAGGAAAACATCACTATTGTCTCATTTTGACTTCTCTAGTAACTGTTTTGCACTTTGAACTGCATGTTCTGCCAAACCATTTGACTTCGGGTACTCAGGACTACTTGTGGCATGAGTAAGTACCATTCTTCAGCAAATCCTTTGAACTGTTGGCTTGTAAACTGCATGCCACTGTCAGAAATAACTTTGTGCGGACTACCATGTACAGCAAAATGACACTTCATCTTAGTAATGATAGTACTGGATGCTAGGTTAGGAAGCAGGTCTATCTCAAACCAATGGGAGTAAGAGTCTACAAACATCAAATAATGTTGACCATTCCACTTGAAGATATCAGTGGCTACTGTCGACCGAGGTAGTTCTGGAATGTGATTAAGCTGAAGTGGTTCCTTCTGCTGATGTGGCTTTGAACTATTACACACTGAACAAGATGAAAGTGCTCTCTCAATGTCTTGTGACATAAAAGGCCAAAATACTAGTCCTCTCACTCTTCTTTTGGTAGATTCGGTTCCTGTGTGACTATGATGCAAGATAGTAATATACTCTGGTTGCAAGGACTTTGTAACAATTACTTTCAGACCTTTAATAATGATACCTTTGTCAGACAAAATCTCATCTCTGTATGGAAAATAAGGTTGCTTGAGGTAAACTAGATTGTTTTGATGGCCATCTTTGACTGATAAAGTGGTTGAGCTTTTGTAAAACTAGATCTGTGGCTGTGTGATCTCTCAGCGCATCAAGACATGCTGAAGAAACATTTCTCACTTCCATGACTTCAAAATCAAGATTCTTGTTCTCATGCTGTTCTGTGGTGTTTCTGGGTGATCTGGATAAGTTATCAGTAAGATAAAGAAGTTTGCCTTTCTTGTAGACAAAATTGAAATCATATAATAAAAAACTTACAAATAGGTAGCAGGCATGGTGACGGAACAACCACTGAACAATTTATTAAAAATAAAAAATAAAAAACAGTGAGCGCTTCCACATCAGACCAGGACTTTTGTAATCTCAGCATCATACGTTGCAGTCTGGCTGGAGCTGAATGCATTGGCTTTCTCAAAATTGTGACTAATGGTCGGTGGTCTGTTTCAATCTGGATAGGTCTACCATAAACATAATTATGGAACTTCGAACATGCAAACACAATTGCCAAAAGCTTTTTCTCGATCTGGGAAAAGTGCATCTCAGTTTGGGTAAGAGTTCTCGATGCATAGGCAACAGGTTGACCCTCTTGCAGAATGACTGTACCAAGTCCAAATTTTGATGCATCACAGGAAAGTGTAACTGGCTTGTGAAGATCATGGTATCTGAGAGTTGATGGACTAGGAGTTCTGTGTTTCAGGACATCAAATGCTCTTTGGTGTTACTCTAACCAAGACCAGGATACATCTTTACGTGTCATCTCTCTGAGCAGTGCTGAAAGTTGGCTCAAGTCTGGAATGAACTTGCCTAGGTAGTTGACCATGCCAAACGTTGCAGGGCTTGCACATTGTCTGGTCCTGGCATCTCAAGAATGGCTGTTTTCTTTGAAGGATCTGGTTGTAAGCCTGTACTCATAAATAAGTGACCAACATAAGTAACTTCTTGTAGCCTGAATTCGCATTTGTGTGGATTAACCTTAAGATTTACTTGATGTGCCCTTTCTAGAACTTTTCTGAGGTTTCTGTCATGTTCTGCTTCATCATGATCTCCTACTAGTAGGTCGTTTACTATAATAGCAGAAGGATACTCAGAAAAAATTTGCTCCATTGCAAATTGAAAGACTTCACTTGTAGAATTGAACCCAAATGGCATTCTCAACAATCTGTATCTGCCAAACGGAGTACTAAAAGTAGTGAGCAAGGATGATTTCTTGTTGAGCTGAATTTGCCAAAATGAACTCTTTGCATCTAAAACAGAAAAAATAGTGGCATTTGGCATCAAGGCTGCAACTTCTTCGATTGTGCACATTGGATGATGAGGTCTTTTTAGCTCTTTGTTCAAATTCCATGGGTCAATATATATTCTGATGTCATCTGAGTTTTTCTTATGAGCTATCACCATGGAAGATAGCCATTCAGTTAGAGTTTCAGCTAGACAAGTCACACCTTGTCGCACCATTTTATCTAGTTCAGCATTGACTCTGTCCTGCATGGCTATTGAAACTTTACATGCTGGCCTGATAACTGGACTGACTTCTGGGTCTCACTTCATGAAGTACACAACTGGAAGTTTGCCTAGTTTGTCTTCAAAAAGATCAGCAAAGGTACAGAAAATGTGCTGGGCAAAATTAGAGTAGTGGTCTTTTAAGCTAACACAATGGACTTATTAAATTAAAACATTCCTATTTTCAAACTGTCACTAAGCCCTAATAATGACTGGATGTGCCTCTTGACCACATAAAATAATAAGTCATAGCTTCTTCCATCAGAGTAACATGAAAGCACTACTGAGCCTTCGGTTTGAATTTCTTCACCTCCATAAGCAACAAGCTACACACACCTTGCCAAATCAAGCATTTTACCTTTACACACTCCAGCAAATGTTTTGCCTCACAGCAAGATGTTGTCCCGTTCGATTCTCAGCTAGAGCATCTTCTGTGGAGACATGCATGAATGGGCGTACCTTCGTTGAAGGTTGTGCGTTAGGGCCAGCAACTCAGCACGTAAAAATCAACTGCCAATCATTAGCGGACTGGAGTTCCGCTGTTGCAACCCCTAACCAGGAAAAGCTGAAAGACACAACAACAACAACACTCCAGCAAATGTTTCTTCAGACATAACATTGCACTTGGAACCTGTGTCAACTTTGAGCTCTGTGGGTTTGCCATTTATCCGAGCAATACAAAATACTTCATTCTTTGCCCTTAAATGTACTGCAATGATTGTTTCATGAACGATTGACACAACATCAAAATAAAGAGTTAGCTTGCCACTGTCTAAGTGATCAACTCTTTTCTTAAAATATTCCCTTTTAATAAAAGAATGTGGGCCTTTTGATTTACAGAACCTTTTGAAATCATTACATTTATTGCATTTGTGACATTGTTGACCGAAAGCTAAACATTTTTCCCTTTTAGACTTATGACTTCCACCACAGTTATGACAGTTGGCAGTGAAACTGACTTGGGGCCCATGCTTTGAGTTTGCTGACTCACTCTTATGCTTCACTGAGACTGTGCGACTTCCAGAGTCCATCTTAGAACTTGCTACAAATTGTTGTCTAAAAGTATGCCTAATCTTGTAGTTTGCCAGCTAGCTGCCTCTTTAGACTTAACACTGTCACATCCACTGGAGACCAGGGTTACAGTTCATATTATAAAGAGGAAATTAGCTGCCATGAATATTGCAACTCCTTACTTACACCTGCATCTGCTCCATCTGGACATCCAATAATGGAAAGAGATGTTAGCAGCCTGGAAAAGCTGCATTATTAGTTATTAGCTAGATAGCTTTTTGTGGTCCTAGCCCAAAATAAATAAGACACATGCTATAGAAAGGCATGTCAGTTCTGAAGAGCTTATGGAAAACAATAGTGTTGTGCAACCTCGGACTGCTGTGGAAGCTCCTGAGAAGCAGTCCTACCTTATATTTACAGGTGGAGGGAATAAAGGGAAAAGGAGTAAAAGCAATATGCCCAAGACCTGAATCAATTTATACGATTTCTTTTTCTTACTATTAAATTTTATAAGGCTCCCGGGAGCCTACAAAATCCTAATGTTAATACTTAGAGGCATCCTGTACAGTACATCTCAGGTATTTCTTTTATAGCTATATGTTGAGTACAGACTACACAGGAGTGAACAGTTTAGTAGCTCTCACAGTGTTACTGTTTCTGCTGAAAGTTTAAGTTGTTTTAAGAAAAGCATTGTTTATTAAAGCTAGTAGTTTACAGTTGTTTTTGTAATATTAGGCTGGTTTCATTAAATGCTACAGCTTTGGTGTCTAAGGTAAAAATAAACAGCCTGCACCATTATTCATGTCTTTATTTGTGGAGGTTATTTTACTCCAGGAGGTAGTTTATCCGTGGTGGTGCAGCGGTAGCATTGCTGCCTCACAGCAAGAGGTTCTCCCATTCGATTCTCGGCTGGAGTGTGGGGAGTGCCTTCTGTGTGGAGTCTGCATGTCCTCCCCGCGGTAGGGTGGGCGTTCGAAAGACATGAATAAATGGGCGTGCCTTTGTTGAAGGTTGAACGTCGAGCTGGCACCTCGGCATTTGTCAAAATCTACTGCCAATCATTAGTGGACCGGAGTTCCTCTGTGGCAACCCCTAACCAGGAAAAGCCGAAAGACAACAATAACAGCAACATTTTACTCCAGGAGGTAAAAAATGTCCCAGTGACACCAAAGGTGTCTTTCAAAAATTTGGGATACTCTGGGGATAGCTAGTCTGGTAAAACAATGGGGAAAGGAGTTGTAATATTTATAAATGAGTCTTTGACATTAGGCATAGTGTCACCAGATTAATTTGTGCCATAGATGGGCCTTGGTGAAGCCTGATATCCTGGCAGGTTTTGATGTCTCTAAGTTGTATGCTGATCTTTTTTGAATTTTTGCATGCCTTAAACCATGAGGGATGCCAGTTTTCACTGGGGAATTTTAATGTTATGAATGACCAAGATTTTGATAGCTCTGCTTCTCCAAATGAAATGTATTATAAAACACAGGCAATGCTACATGATTATAAGACTCTCTTATGGTTAAATGACATCATGAGAGTTATGGATGAAGAGGAAGTAGGTTTCATTGCAAATGGGTCCTCTCATAGTAGAATGGAATTTTATTTGGTTTACATCACACAGATCAGTGAAAACCATGGAGACACATGCAGGATATCTGATCACTTAGATAATTCTCTAACCATAAATCTAGAAAATGAGGCTCACAAGGCTAACAAATATGGAGGCTAGATCCATTGATTTCAAAGGTGTGAGTCATCTATAGACTATGTGGTAGGGGGCTTCATAAATTCAATTTGAATAAACTCTTAGAAACAATGTTGACAGACATATGATGGTAACCCTGCAAGTCTGAACTAAAGAATTTTTGTTTGGGTGCCAAAGCTGCCTTTTCGAATAAGTAGGACACAGAAATTGTTGAACTACAAGAGGAAGTCATACAAGCTACAGATGACTATAAAATGAATACATTTTAGAAGGCAGACAAAGTCAAAGTATTGAAGGTAGCCAAATTGTGACTGGTTGAGGAGTAATATAAAACACCAAACTTGCATCTCCAAAGAGCTGCTCTCCAAGTGTGGGTGACTGGTAACTGGAAATACATATAGGCTGCTGATATTTAGTTTTAAAAGGCACCAAGGAAAGCATTTATTCAAGGCTGTGGAGTTAGACAAAAAGAGGCTAACTTACCCTACAGATGTTTGTGAAGCCTTTAGAAATGTTAATGTGATTCTGTACAGTTCATTGTCTGAAGCTGGAGCTAATGTTGACATGTCCCTTCAGGAGCTCCAAATTCCAAAACTGTATTATTGAGATTGGGAGCAACTCCTTAAGCACATATTAGCCAAGAAGGTCTTTGTAACACTAAGGTCTACCCTGGCAGATAAAGCTCTGGGATCTGATGGTGTCAAGGTAGATCCATACAAAGCACAGAGTTAGGGGCTATTGCTACCACTTAGACCTCCTATCTCAGTGGATGTTTCCTTGTGGAATTCTCCACTTCCCCAAAAAGTCCAGAATAAATAAAAGACACATGCTACAGAAAAGCACATTGTACTTCTCCCTGAAGCATGTAAAATCCCAGAATTTGTTAACAGTTTCACACCCATTTCTATACTGAATACAAATACCAAGTGTTAAGCCAACATTCTACTTGCCCAGTTGTAACCCTTACTCTCATGCTTAACTTAATTAGCAAAAGTAGGCTTTATAAAGGACAGATCTAGTGTCGATCATTTATAGATGTTTAAAACAGTGATGACTATACTCATAGGTTCATAGGTTCATAGGTTCATACTAGGCTATCTGCCCAAGGGCATTTATAAGCCTAGTCCAGAGTTTTGGCTACACCACCCCTTTAGTGAAGGAAACTATGCCCATTATTTTGCTGTGCCTCTGCAAAGTGACATGACAGTAATCCCCCCTGGGTATATCTCTCGATCTCCCATCCATTAGTCAAGATTTCTTGGTGAAGGCCAGCTGCAGGTGCCTCCTCACATCAAAAGGATTTTCTTCACATTGATAGGAGATCTCTGGATGAATCTGTCTGTCACGCCCGTCTATTAATAACGTAACCAAGTTTTAAGTCTCCCACCCTTGTAGTTCTGAGGATCTAGATTTTTGATTTGACGTTCATCAATTCTCATCAATTGTTGCTTGTATGTGGTCATGTGGTCACCTCACCTAGAGCAGCAAGCGGCTGCTGAATTTACTGAAGTTCTTTCAGTCAGAGGGCAGCATAAAGACATATTTTTGAGACCTTTTTTCCTTTGGTGAGTTGGGCCTTTCCAGTTCCAGCTGCTGCAGGTGTCGGGTCAGATACATTCAGTCAATGGGGCGTGGCAATCAATCATTGGTCTGATGAGGGGACGATGACCTCGATGACTGGGGATGATCTCTTGTGTGATCTTCTCATGATCAGGTGGTGTCAATAGAAGGTTTAGCAGGAGTGTTAAAACTAAGGGTGAGTGTCAAAGCAAAGGTTACTCAACCTGTGGGTCCCCAGATCCCTGATAACCTCTTGTGCACCAGTGCTGTAGCACCTATATGGTAGCTAGGGGGTACTTATTTTCGAACCTTGGCTTTATGACTATGCATTTCTTGGCGGTTCTTTTATGCATTAGCTATTTCTGTGTTATCCATCTCTGTGAGAGTGGTGTCTGATATGTTCTGTACTATGTGTGTTCGACTGCAGTGTTCCCAATGCAGTGTCAGCCATATCCTCCTTTGCATTGCGACCCTGTGCTGTGTAGTACTGCTTTAAGTGCTGAGAGATGCGTGACAGAGTGGTGGGACACAGCACTTGTGACAGACTGGCTGACTGACACTTCTTTCTGTCCCTGACCCTGTGGCCACTAGCTCTGTTTGTTCCCTGTGTGTTATGTTGTGGTTTACCCAAAGCTGATGTGTTGCATTTGAATTGAGTTATGATGATAAGTGTCGTATTTTTTCATGGGTGGAGGTGGGTGGTGGATCGTTTTGTGTGGACTGGTGTAGGCTGTGTGGACTGCCTTTCCCTCATCAAAAGCCTTGGATGTTTCAAAAAACAGCCAACCTGCGACAAATGAATTCAAACTGGGTTGGATCTCCAACTTGATCACGATCATGTCTTTATTTATGAGTTCCATTATAATCCTCTCCATAGCTTTGCAGATCAGGCTTGTCAGCGTGATAAGAGGCAGGTTCTTTGGGGGCAGATGGCACAAGCAGTGTGGTGTGGGGGAACAGCTGAGGTGAGGCCACAGGGAGGATCGCCTCCTAAGTGAGTTTTGAGAGCTCACTAACTGTGTCCTTTTACAGCCAGGTCCTTCCGGGGAGAGCAGTGCTGACACTTTTGAAGATGTCTGAGGTTTCTTTCCTGATGGATTTTGTGTTTTCACCTGAGCGTTTTTCATGTTAGGGAGTTTTGGGGTTTGGGTTTAGAACTCTGGGGGGCATAATCTCTGTCTGTTTTGTTGGAGGGTTTTGGCATTTTTGAATCATTCAGTGTATCAATGGTTTAGTTGGTTTGGTTTTGTTTTTATTTATCATTTTGAACTAATGCTGAGATAGCTAAATGTTTTTTGATGATCAAGATTTTTAGCTCAAGAAGGCTTATTTTCCTGTCTTGAGTGATTTCCGATTTTCTCTCAAAATTTGCCTATGTTGATTTTTATGAGAGCTTTTTTTTTTTTTGTTTGAGCTTTCTCCTTTGTTTTTTGTTTTAAGACTGGCTGAGCCTTCTTTGCCTGGTATTTTGTGCTTTGTTTGCTTTTTTGTTTAAGAGCTTTGCTCCTGGACTGGGGTTGGCCAGAGGGCAGTTGTTTGTTGTTTTGTTTGTTTGGGCCATGGTGTCCTTGGTTGGCGTATAGGTGGCATGAGAAAAGTTATTGTAAAAAGTGTAGCTTGGTGAAGTCGCAAGCTTGGGGCTGGCGCTTGAAGACTCCACCAAAGGTGTCAAGTGTGAAGTCATGTCCAGTGAGATTAGTTATTGAGAGATCTCATTATCTCAGGTGGGGTTGAGTGAGTGTGATGATTGTTCCATGATGTCTGATCTTATGAGTGAGACTTTTGGGGATGTTGAACATTGTGACCCCATGTTCATGATGATGAGACTTATGATGTTGTTTGACTTGGGTGGGTGTTTGTGACCTTGGTTTATGGTCCTGTTGAGTGATTTTAAGTAACCTTTGGGTAGGATGGGGGACCCTTGAGTGGTATTGTTTGTAGTGTTGTTTTCAGGAAAGCTTCAGGAAGTGTGATTGAGTTTCCTTGGTGTGTTGTCCCTGTCCAATTTCAGCAGGTCAGTCTTGAGAGGAATTGAGCCCGAGGGGGGCGGCGGGATGGGCGTTACCTGCAACCTGATTCTGTGGTGTTTCTGATGAATGGATGGTCTCCTCCTCCTTCTGGCGTCTCGTCCGGGTCCATACTTGAGTATGATAAGGAGTGGAACCCCTTGATGGGGGGTGCCTGCATGATGCCAGGTAAGACCTCATTTTGAGCACAGACATCGATGAGTCCATAACAAGATGAGCCTCGAAAAGGCAGACGTCGGTTTTGACCAAGGGCATTTGAGTTTACTAAAGGACATTTATTTCTTTTTGCTCCTCTTTTGTGGTAGGTTCCTTTTTTGAGCCTCAGGCAACTGTTGCATTGAGCTGCATTACCCTTAGTTTTTGGTTTTTGTGTTCTAGGGTGAAGGGTGCAGGCGCAGGGGTGGCAAAGTGGCTTGTCAAGGTTGTCAGTAGGGGCCCAATATTAGAGCAGGAGCCTTGCAAGACACCCCTTTCCCAGGCAATTAATCCAGCTGATCATCTGTTCAGCATGACATCCTATGACAAGTTTTGATCATTCTCATTTCAAGACTACAGGGAACTCTTCTGTAAAGACAAGTATATTCTTACAGAACACAGGAACTGTGCTTCCTTGATGAGTATACTCTTGTAGGAAGAAAAGAGTTAACCAGCAGAGAAGATGTCCATACAGTTGTTGGGACAGGCTGATATGTGCCCTAGGAAGGTGGACCAAGGTTAACACCATAAATTCACTATTTGAGAACTTAACAAAGATAGTCAAAATATACATTTCTGGAGAAGATAAGTATGCAGTGGAAGTATTACTTAAACTACTGTCATTTCGTGAGACTTTGTTGACAGAATTACAAACAAAAACAGAGGAAAAACTAAGCATTAGGCATTTCTAGTACAGCATAGGTTTTCCTCTAAATTTCAAATGTGGTGTAATGAAATAGTAAAAGAAAAGAGACAATTAATGGGAAAGAGTACAGCGGAGATTCTGACAAGTGAGAAACAAATTAAAATAGAGTGGGGTTGCAAATTGAAGGGATCATGCACAAAATAAAAAATATGATATATTAACTATTCTAGAATGGCACGAATACTTAAGGATTGACAAAGTCAGTAAATTTCTGGAGTGAGTGGGGCAGAGGAAGAGTTAAGATTGGTGCAAATGGAAATGGAAATGGATAAAATCTTGGAACAAGAAAGACAATTTAGAATAAAAGCAATTCAGTAGATGTTTCTAGGTGATTCGCCTAAAGTGGAAAAAATAGCTATAAGATTAACACGGTCTAAGGTAGAAAAATGAGTATGTAAAGTAACAGACTCTGAAGCCGTATCAGTAGAAAAGGAATATGGTAAGTTACTGGAATTTTTCAGAAATAGTTTTTGAAACTGTAAGAGGAGGAAAGGGTTACCAACTGGAGAGAAGATAGGGTAAATGTCTCCCTTGAGGTTGTAGTCCCCAAATCCCTAGTTATAAGAACAAGGACATAGTTTGATGAGCCCAATAACATTGGAGGCATTTAAAAATCCAAATCAGTAAACTGTAAATAAGGAATTCCCAGGTATGAATGGAATTCTCACAGAATTATACAAATTAGGACACAATGAGATCTTATAACAGCATACTAGTCACTCACGAGATAGCATCCTCCTAGAAAAATCCTGTGATATACGTGCTCAAGAAATCAGGAAAGGATCTTTTAGGATTAACTTTGCATAGGCCCATTTCAATTCTCAGTCATGATTACAGACACTTTATTGCATGTCAGGAGTAAAAATTAACTGACAGCTTTCCAAATTTTGCGCAAGATGAGTGATGTGGCTTTGTCAAGGGGAGGCAAACATCTAACAACACAATTTAAATGTTGATACATTTTCAGGAAGTATCAAGGCAAGAGCAGGAAATGTTGAATGGTAGTAAGTAAGCTTACATGCTGAAAAGGTGTTTGCTAGAGTAACATGGGAATAGTTATTTATGGTATTAGGTCTGATGGGATTCCTAGCAGAATTCATAAGATTGTTAAGAAATATGTGTAGATGGGCTTATGCTTGTATTAAAATGAATGTAAAATTAACTCCCAGCTTTTAATGTAAGCAGGAACATTAGGCAAGGATGTTTTTTATCACCAATATTATTTTTTCTCTATTCAGAACTCTTAGCGTTAATTTTGAGGCATTCAGATAACAAAGGATTTAAAATAGGGAATGATAATTGAAAAATGTTCTCACAGGCAAATGATTGTTTCAGTCTATGTGATGGATCATGAGAGTCATTTGGAAGAATTATTCTGTCTTCTATCTGAATATGGACAGATATCTGGATATAAAGTGAATATTCACAAAACACAACTTATCTCTGTAAATTTAAACCACCTGCAAGGCTGGTAGATCAATTCAGTGACATATGGCACATGGAATGGATCATGTATTTAGGGATATTATTAGTCTGACAGCACAGAGGATTAAGGCTATGAGATGTTAATCTACTTCCTGTGGTACAGAGTTTGATTACCTAAGACTTCATTTGTCTACTGTGTGACCTTAAGCAAGTCAATTAACCAGGCAGTGTTTTGGCTCAGCTGGAAAATTGGACTAGGCCCTCCAATGGTCTCCTGGACTGCAAGCCCACCTATTAAGCTATTAGCCCCTAGTGTTGAGGATATAATCAGAGTAACTTATGCATGAATAAGGCAAGAATGCCTAGGTTAAAAATGGAAGTTGGTAGATTTGAAACTAGATCAGAAAGTTCAGGCATCGTAGATGTTTATATTGCATTTGATATTGCATGGCCTTCATGCAATCCCTTTGTTTCCATGAGAGGTATTTTCAGAGACCTTAAAAATACAATCAATGGATTTAGTTGGAGCAAGCAAGGTCTAGGGTATAATGGGAAAATTTGACAATATCAAAACCACAGGAGGAGAACTTTGGGTGTGTCTGATTTGATAGCTTATTGGCAGGCATCTCAATTGAAACTTCTTCTGTAATGGTATTATGCAAAAGAATGAGTAGAAAATTATTGGAAATATTAGACCAGGACCTGGATATGGCATCCTGGTCAACAACAATGGACCACTCCCAATCAGCTAATTAGGATGAAATAATGAGTGTGCAAAACTGGATCATCAAAAAAAGGAAGTTGGAAATATATAGAAAATGGTTTTCTCCAAGACGATCAGACTTAGTCACTGTATAAAGGGGGACCCGATAGTGAATTAGATGGACAGACATAAAGGGGTCCACATTTTGGAGTCAATTGGAAGCGACTCAAGTAGTTTTTGACTTGGGAAAGATTTGAAGTGAAGCTGAAAGTTAACACGATTAATCACATAATATACAGGAGCTTGAGATGAGTTTACAATGAAATCAAGAGGAACATCAACATATAGCCAGAACTGCCAAGCTGGGGTAAACATCTCTTAGAAAAAACTGACAAGGGCTGATTCCTGGTTTTAAATATCAATAGAAGAATTTAATAATAAGATTAACCAAATAATAGAAAAGAACTATGGGCAAAGGTTGGAGGTGAATGTACAGGAAAGGCAGTGGCAATATGTTTATAATGGAAAGAAGGTAGACTGGATTAAAAAATTAAAATAAGTTGAAAAAAAATCTTTAAAATTGTTTCCTTAAATAATACCATGATTGAAGTTACCTCACATATTAAACTAATTGGGATGACAATCTTATGTTTGATTTACATATACACAACAACATAAAAAAAACATCAAAAACTAAGCACCCATCATAGAGTAAAGAAATTTCTTACAAACTCTGCCAAGCTAACTTTAGCTACCAATTACCTCTCATCATCTCTCCTGGATGGAACCCCTTTCATGGACAACCTACAAGCCCCACTTAGTTCTAAACTTGAACAATGCAACAACAAAGTTGCCAGATTTGCTTTAAAAAAACACCTTACCAGACCCACCACTGTTTAACACTAAAAACACTTAACTGTCTCAGATTTCCTCGCCACCTATCTTATACCCTGCTTATTTTAACCAACAAAAGTGTATATACTCCATTTACCTGCCCAGCAATTAGTCCCATATTCCAAAAAATAATATACAGGAGCTTGAGATGAGTTTATAATCTACCAAACTGTTCCCTCTGGTCAAACAATAAACAACCATTTACCATCACCCTAATGGGTTGCTGGGGTCAGTCTTTATTCCAATAATGTAGCCTGAACTTTGAGTAAAACTCCTACATCATCTAGGTCAATCTCATACCTTCATATTTTCAAACCGTTACTAAAAGACTTCCTTTCTGCTACCTGGCTTTATTCCTGCTCCTCATCAAGGACATAGCTTTTCCTAACATCCTTCATCACCTTCTTATACCTCCCTCTAAAGCACTAAATCACTTAACCTGTTTATACCCTTCTAATACTTCACTTTATTGTAGCACTAACGCTACTATACTTTCTTCTAATTAGCAAATCCAAATTATCATTCCATTATAACTTCTCTATCAACAATTAAACTTGCTTATCCTGTCTAATACCTTACTCTCATATATTTCTTAAATTTCTTCAGTCTGTCTTATATTCCACTCTTCTATCTGTAAATTTTCAGTACAATGCTTGTATATTACTGTTTGTGAATATCAGTGCAAATTCCACTGTGGTCTGTGGAAGCAGAAGGAGGCCTGGAGGAGTGAGCTGTCACTGTGCCAGGAATTTATTTTCCACAGTGGTTGTAAAAAAAATGTAATGCAGTGATCAAGTCATTTTGAAACAGTTTGCCTGTTGATAGGCTTTCCTTCTCCCCTTATGCAAAGACTATAAGAGAGCTGATCCCACTATCTTAATTTGCTTTGTCCTATTCAGGTAGAATCTTAAGCGCCTGTATACATTTAGGGACTACAAGATTCTCTCCCTCTTGCTCTGTGGTGAAGGAAAATTAGTGACAAATGAAAGTATATATTTAAAGACAGTTTTACTAACTACTCTTGGCATGAAGGAGGATTGGCAGACAGGATGATCCAGACCTTGTGGAAAACAAGGAAGGGTTCCATACGCATGACAGCTTGCAATTCTGAGATTCATTTGGGTATGTTTAGGGCTTCTGACATGTACATCTTACAGGTTGGAAACTTGAGTGTAATCCAAGTGGCTAACTCACAAGGAGAGAGAATTGGCTTGTCTATCACAAAATTATGGTCCCAAGAGGGAGCAATCTCTTTTTGGGGGGGCCTCAGATGCAAAAAAAAACTTTTAGGAACTGTTTCATTGTCAATGGGAAGAAAAGTGGTGGTAATGGCAGATAAGCAGAGATTCTGAAGCATGTGCATTTACAAAAGCATAACACACTCCTGGCTTGAACAGGTATAACAGGTAAGTGAGAGCCAGGGACACATTCGCTGATGTTGGGCCCTGTCTTTTGCCTCTGCACTAAGGTATGAACTTTTTCCATTTTGCTAAATAAGATTTTGTTATGCTAGGCTTTCTGGCCTCCCTTGATATGCATAGAATCTATCTATCCATCCATCCATCCATCCATTATCCATGAACAACCTCCTTTTTCCCATTTTTGCACTTAGAGTCGAGGTGTTGCATCAAAACTGAACATAATCTAGAACCAATGTTCACACCACCAGGTGGTAAAAGATGTAGAGAATGTTCTCACAACAAAAAAGTGCCTGGAAGGTATGAGTACTTTATTATCTAGACTCCCAGCCTTAGAGTGTTTAAGTTTGGGTGAATGGTTGACCCCCCCCTGTTCGGGAATACGCAGTCCACAAGCTGAAGCACCAGGAGTGTTTTTTTTCCCTTTACTAGACTCAGCAGTAAGAAAAACCAATGATGTGTGGGTCAAAAAGGTGCAATACCAATCACATTCTGTTTTCTCATTCCAGATTGTTTGCAATACCCTAGCTATTAAGGAAATGGGAAGGGAAACCACACAAATATAGACTTGTTTAGGCAATTGAGAAGGATTTGTCATACAGACCTGTCTTCTCGGTATCCTGTTGCAATATTTGCACAACTGCCTAAAAAGCAAAAAGGTCTGTTTTTGGCATACCTCGTTTGTGGCCTGGATCAAAGAACACTTCTTTTTTCAGCACCCATTTTTTGGGGTCTAGTGCTAATCTGCACAAGAGGTCAGCCAGGCTGTTGCTTGGTGAAGGGACTTATTAAGCCTTGGATTCTACACCTGCCTCCTGTGCCAATTCCTGCACCTACATGGCTAGATTGCACAAGAGACGAGAGTGGGTTTGCCCACATGTTTATGTACCACATCACTAAGGTACCAGCTAAACTCTGCAATGGCTAAGAATGACTGCCCTCATCTTTGAAGTTTATGAGTTTATTTTCCAAAACTCTTGCCCAAGTCCCATGCAATCTTAGCACTCCTACATAGGGTCCCTAAGCAAAGTCAGAGGAGTCTGCTGTGGGGGTCTGTGATTCTAGCACCACCCAGAAGGGTACTCTGTGGTTCACAGGGGTCAGTGTAATGCACTAAGTCAGTTTTTCCTGATAGAAGGTAGACAGAGAATGCTGATCTATATGGAATATGCATACTTGCAAGACCTGTTTTTGAGATGCCACTGCAGTTTTTGCATGCATAGATTTGCCAGGGGAATCATTGGTATGCAGAAGATGCAGAAGGCCATGTTCCCAAAGATCCTAAGAAATGCCCTGACCAAAATATGCTTGGAAATTTTGTTCAAAAATTGTGTTAGGACAAGGGTCCTGTCTGGGGTTAGAAAATCATTTTGCTTGTCTGAATCTAGAAAAACACCAAGTAATGTAACTTGCCTTGTTGGTTGTACCTGAAACATTTAGAGTTTCAATGACTGTCTTACAGCCAGGAAGCAGGTTACAATTGTCTTAAGAAGTATTTTTATCCCCTGCAGTAAAGAGGCTATCCAGGCTTACCCATCATCGAGGTATGGATCAATGTGAACAGTGGCAAGAGCCAGGCATTTTGTGAATGCCCTCAGTGCAATAGACAAGCCAAATGGCAATGATTTGAATTGGTATTGCTAGTTACCAGCCCTGAATCTTAGGAACTGCCAGTATCTCTTTGCTATAGGGATGTGTCAATAGGCATCTCTGAAGTGTAATTTCACCAACAGGGCACATGGAGGGATCTAGGGTAAGAGATTCAGCAGTGACAGCATCTTAAATTTTGGGACCAAAAGAAACTTATTTAGTGTTGAAATATCCAGAATGGTTTTCAAATTCCCTTATTTTCTCGAGACTAAGAACAGCCTTGAGTAGAAGTGTGCATTTTTTACTTTTTGGCACCCTGTCTACGACATCATGTGTCATGAGCTTTTCTATCTGTTGAGACAGCAGATGCTGCTATCTTTTGGAATGGATGGAATACCTGTGAATCTTGAGTGCCTTTCTAATCGCTGCTTGTAGCCCTTTTTCAAGATCTGGAGTACCCCCTTGTCCTGAGCAATGCATTCTCACTAGTCTGCAAAGAAGGCCAGTCTGCCTCCTATTTTTTTCCTGGAAAAGAGGGAAGGTAGATTTACAGAGGGCTGGGAGGACAGGAAATTTGAAAATGAGGTTGGGAGGTACTCTTGCTAGTCACAGCTGCTCACTCTGATTAATGTGGCCTTCAGGACCACAGATCTGCCTTTCCTGTCAGTTTGCCACTTTTTCCTGAACTTACCTCTCCTCTCCTTTCAGCTTTTGCTCTTTTTTTTTGAAGAAATGGCCAGTTGTTGCTTGTATTGTTTCCAAAATACATAGGGAGGTGGGAATGAAAAACATAACTGACAGACTGCACAGTTTTTCCCATTAATTCTGGCATCTTGAAAACCTTTTTTGCAGAAGTTCAAAGAAGAGCTCTTTATGCACAAGACATCTACATGCTCTGCCTTTACATGTCCTGCAATGAGTTGATTGTTCAGCAAGGCATCTCTCTTAACCACTGACCTCAGGGCATCTGCCAAGCACAATGCACAATGCATCAACAGCACTGTAACTGTATTTCATAGAGTATCTGGCAAGCTAAGGTTACATAGGTCAAGCATCTCTGTTTTAAGGCCCTTTTATTCCCCCTCATCCCCCCCCCTTTTCATGGAGGGATTCCTGGAATCTTAACATGTAAAACTAGCAGTTAAGGGTGCAAATGGCCTGGATAGATGATGATTAAGCTTTTTTTTTCCAAACTGAGTGTCTTATGCTCCATATAATTTGGAAACAGATTCCTGTCTACAGCCAGACTAGAATCCTTCCTGGAATCTATGGACACCACTGCTGGATCAGCAACAGGGCTGAGTCACAGACCCTATAAAAGAGCTCTACCTTCCTAGATGCAAGGGCTGGGAATCATTTTGCTAGGATGCAGGGGTAAAAGCATCATTGATACCCCTAGTGATGTCAACACCCTTCAAGAAGGTCTTACACAGACTAATGACCAGAGCCAAAGTTATGGTGTTAAACTTAATGTAAAGAAATGCATTATCATCCCCTTCAACAATGGTGATGTTCCTGCAAACTACCACATCGATAGCAATATTCTAAGCACACAGTCAGTGGTGAAAGATCTGGGCACACAAGTCGACAGCGACCTTAACTTCAATCACCATGTCTCCACAGTGGTAAGAAGGGCATTTTATATTGCTCGTATCATAAGTAAGGGCATTGCCTCCAGATAAAAAGGAGGTTATAACCCCCCCTGCACTCTTCCCTCATCAGGTCAATAATAGAGTATAATGGTCCCTTTGGTATGTTGCTTTCCAAACACCTGTAGCAACTGGAGAGACCACAAAGGTTCCTTACAAAGAAAATTCAGGGTCTTCAAGATCTGTGTTATTGTCACTTTACTCTGTGTCATACAGACTGCTCAGAGGCGACCTGTGCCTTGCATATAGAGCAATCTCTGACCCAGCTTTAATGGAAATGCTGCAATTCGCAAGTCAAATGGCACATGATACATTGGTCACTTGCTCAAAAAACCTTAACCTGATATGTGACATCAACAGTACTTGCTGGAGAAACAGATTTGTCTCACATAGGTTGCGCCACCTTTGGAACAAACTTCCTAGTCATGTTAAACAAAGCCCCTCATTGGCCCTATTTAAGTGTAATTTGGACGATTGGATGGGTAACTGGAAATTTACCACAGGGATTCCACCTGTGTCCCTCTTGGACAGGGGCAATAGGTGCTGATTTTAGTGTCTGCTTGAACCAAACATCCTTGGGAACATGGGTTGAACTTGGCTAGGCTTGTAAGGGCCCTGGGGCTGTTAGCCTAGTAACCTATGATCCTATAAACTCTTCTAATACTGGAAGTATATCCTGGGGCTTTAGCTCTGGCAGGCTCTAAAAATGTCTGTACCTGATTTGGACCTGGAAGAACTCTTTGGCCTTCCAGTTGAAGATATCCTTCATTCTATCAAGAGTAGGAAAGTTCCTCAGGTGGTTATGCTGAGTATAGGGTGTTCTCTTTGTCAGAGTCCATGTAATAGACTGGGGACATCTGGTTTACATATGCCAAGTCTTCTACCTCTGAATATGAGGTGTCTGAAATCATCTGGGGAGGATGGTCACTTTTTCTTTTTGCAAAGTTTCTGAGAGATTGACTGCCTAGATTTCATAAATTCCATGGAATCATGGGTTGGCTTGTAAAGATCATGTGCAAAAACATGGTTGAACTGAGACACAGTTATCTGTGGCTCAGGCAAACAGGCTAATGATCATTTGGGCTTTGGTGCCTTGGGTGTATGGTTTGGCTTTTAGGCCAGGGAATATGGACAGATGCCCAAGACTTCAAAATGGTCCTCTTTAGCTTCCTCCTGAAAAAGTGTCATGGAGATATCACCCTTAACTTTAGATATAGTAATATGAGCATCAGAATGCAAGGCCTGTGAACATAAATGACAACTGACTTAGCTTTTTTTGTTCATGATGTAAAATTGGGGGCCAAAGGCATGGTAACTTTCTAAGTGGTCATGCTAGAAGATGCATCTGAACAAGGCACCAGATAAGGGCACAGTGATGGTACCACATAGACACAAGTAAACCTGAGGGGGGCTCTGACTCCAGGGTGGTATCTTCAGCCTTTTAACTCATTCACTCCAATGGAGTAACACAGACAGAACCCCTTAGTTTGCACTGTAACTTCCAATGGGTGGAGCCTAAGCCTTTTGACAGAATCAAATTATGTCCTCACATTTCAAACAAATGTTCATATCTCTGGAACCATTGGGGTTATGGGAGAGGTATGAATAGCAAACTCTTCAGCACAAACTATTTTTATAGTGGTAATATTCATTAGGTTCTAGATCTTAAACTGAATTGTATAAGTCACAGTAAACACAGTAACTATTACATTTGTAATATTTTGTAAACAAATTACAACATCTCAACAACCACTCAAGTTACACACATACTGTCAGCAGCATTTTATTCATCTAGCTGAGAGATTTCATATGAGGCTAAGGGGTTCTGTCTGTGTTACTTGGTTGTTGAAATATTTAGAAAAATATAAAAGTTATATCTATATAAATTAATATTATAAAAACAACAGTTAGTATCTCTTTACCTGCACTAGACAGAGGTCAAATATTAATGCAGTTGACTTTGCCATTGTGGAAGCTTTAAGATGAAATCTTTTAAAAGCGTGTACAATGCATGGTTTTCTAATTATTGATACAATCATGAAGAAGCAATATTTGATGCCTACAGGCATCAGTAGGAGTTAAATGCAGGTGCACCTGGAGGCGTCACACGGATGTAATGAGTTAAGCAAATTTCTCCTTCCTTCTCCTTCCTTTTCTTGGGGAAGTACTGCTTGTTTGTTTATAAATTTATTTTTGTATGTATGTTTGTTTACTGGAGTAGTGTAGTGATCAGAGTGGAATAGTTTCAGGCACAGATATCTATGACTGGCACAGATAGCGTTGAAAAAACGTTACAATAACGCTAAAGAAATTAACAAATATTACTTTGTATTGTATTAGTGATGACAAAAACATTCCAGAGAGTAATATACATTTAGGAATCAGTAGGCATCATGAATGGCTTAGATTGACAGTGTTTTTTTTTTTTTTTGTCAAATACTTTTGTAAAGATTCTGCCCCATGTTTGATAGTCCACTGACTAAAATAAGCACATTGGGGAAAATCTGACACATCATGGTCTGGTTTCAGGAAAAAAGACAAAGATTATGGAAGTCTCTGTGTATGGTATTTGCTTCAACTTTTGTACCTAACAACTATAAATGTAAAAGCTGTACTAAGAAGATAAGATTCCCCCCAAGAGGGATGCTTATCTACAAACTCCAGCTTTAGGATGACTCACTGGATTGATGATAAAACCAACTCACTCAAAATGCTCATCAAACTATGGCTAGAAAGATTAGAAGACAGCATCAGTTGGCATCTTTTATACCACCAAAGTCCTAATGTCAGTAGGTGAGGGAGTCCACCAGGCCTGGAGGGGAAAGCACATGCATTCAGGATAGACATCAGGCTCCTACAAGCAGTAATCTCAAGAGTCAGTACTGCAACAGCGAATTACAATAAACATCAATATATATACATATACACAATATTCTACTTTTACAATGTGCACAATATTTGCAGGTGTAAACATATACTGCTTTAAATTATTTTTATAACAGTATAATGTTGACAAAAACTGTATCTAGCATATACTGATCTGTGCTGAGCAATAAATCATTTAGACTCATGGCCACTGTATAACTCAAACTGGTTTATTAAAACAGTCACATATGGAGGTGCCCTTTTAGTGCTCTTTTATCTGTTTTTCCTACAAACTGTGTATTGAGTAAGGTTTCTTATAACTCTTACTGAAGAAATCAGAAATGGTGTAACCTGTCCCAGGGTATAAAATGAAAAATATTAAGGAATAAGTGAGTAAAGCACTTAAGAATAGAATGGAATGGGATTAATACTTACTGTGGTACACAAAAGAACAAAAGATTTGTCAACAGGAAGAGTTCAAGTGGTTAACAGCAGAACTAGGTAGGCGGCTTAAAATTTTCAACAAAGAAGGTTATATTTAATTTTTAAATTTATCTTGGCTGCCTCACCAGACCAGACTCTGGTTCTTTCAAACCAACTACTTTCCCAGATTCAATCTGTTATCAGACTTGGAGAGAAAATTGAAGTATCCCAGTGCAGTGTCGTATGGCTGCCATGTAGAGAAAGTTTTTTTTTATACCCTACCCATTATCTTACCCCTATGCGCAGGCTATGCCTTGGCATAAGTTATCTGCTGATGCACTGCCAATCTACTTTAATATGTGTTGTACCACAGTTTCCACTAACTGGCAGCAGAAGCACCAACAAAGAGTCTTTTCACCCCCTCACCTGGAGAGGTGAGATGGCAAAATGCAATTCTTTTACTACCTCATCAGTTATGTCCATAAGGGCTAGGTCCATTAACTGAACTCAAGTCCCCTGGGCTCCAGTCAAGCCTCCACCCTCTTTGTCACAGAGCTGAAATTATACATGTACCTCCAGTATGAGCTAAAGGATGGGAAAGCACTGAAAACAGTCCCTACCTTGTATAGTAAACACCTATTACAAACTTAAGCCATGCTCACCTTCTGCAGGCAATCTCCCTCCAGAATATCTAACATTACTTGCTGAATTTACTGCTTTCCTCATACCAGTTCTTATCAATCAAATCTACAAGAATTCTACATTCCTTCCCGCTGGGAGAAATTACATACAATTCCCATTCATAAGGGTGGAAGCTCTAATCCTCACCAATTTAAGACCCACTGCAATTCTGCTTCCTCTCTCTGGAATATTGGAAAAATGCATACATAAATATTCTCATCTTCTCCAAGAAAAACTGCTTACCCCTGCACAACATGGTTTTCAGCCAGCTTATAGAACAATGACTACCCTAATATCCTTTGTAGACACCATCAACAAAGCCAGAGAAAATGACAAATTTCTGTCATCTCTCTTTTTAGACTTATCCTGAGCTCTTGATATACTGTCCCACAATAGATGCTTTTTAAATATGCATACTCTGAAACTCTCTGTCACTTCAGTTTAATGGTTTTCTAGCTACTTGTCACACAGATATTAGTCAGTGAAATGACTCGCAGTGACTTCCCCTTATTTTCCAGTGAATACTGGTGCCCCACAAGACTCCTTCCTTTGTCCATTCATTTCTATAATTTTCATAAGCAATCTTTATATATCTTCTCAGCAAGCATCACTTATACAGTATGCTGATGATTCCACTCTTATTTGCTTCTCTGACAGCCTACCCAGCTACAGCTCCAAAATACCTTTAAATCAGTGGAAAGCTGTCTCTCCCTCTCTCTCTCTCTCACAATCAACCTCTGTTGAATCCCCCCAAAAAACAAGATGCTTTCATTTTTCCCCTAAGACTCATAACCACCCACCTACCCCCACATACACAATTCCAAATCGCCTCTCTAAACAATACTGACATTGAAGTTGTTTCTCATACTAAACTGCTAAGTGCAACAATAGACGATAATTTAAAGTCTGAACTCCAAATACAAAACTGTATAAAAAAAAAAAATCACCAAAACTAGATATGCTTTACTGAGCTAAGAAATTTCTTAAAACCCAAACAAGAACAACTCTAGCCAACACATAATATCTTTTGTCTTCTGCTCTTTATGGCTTAGCCATCTTGACCGATCTACAGTCCATTTTAAAATCCAAATTAGAATAATGTTATAATGAATATTTACTGCCAGTCAACCCTGCCATACACATCACTGCTATGTACTTAAATCGGTAAACTAGTTTGAATTATTCCATCACACAACCAGTGCTAGCATGCAGAATAATATACAACTCTTCTTCCTATCCAGGTATCAGCAACATTCTCCACCACTATGTTACAAATCCACTCCTTTCCTCAGCTGACAAAAGCTACTTTAAATTCACAAACCAAAGAAATCTATAGAACACAGCTTATGTTCCAACTGTGTGGCCATATTTGGAAACTCCATTCTGATCCCTATTGGGTCTTTAGTTAACATTCATTCACTTAATCCTTTACTGAAATAATTACTTTCACACTCTTGGGTGTGTTCCTGTACAACACCAGGATATTACAAAGATGTCTCTTTTTTTCCACATCCTCATATTCATTATGCTAATTCCCCTTAATTAATCTGTCTCATACCAATAATTCTGATTTCCCGATTGGCTTGTATTGGCCTACACCTCTTTACTGCCTTACCATACTACTGTTTAACATGCTCAGCTCAATATTTCCTCTCCTGTGTGGCTCTGGAGAGGGAAACCTTTACCATCTGCCACCAATACTACCATTTTTTCTTTTCTTTTCATACTTATTTTGCATTTATCAGCTATAGTTTTTATTTTCTTTCTCAAATGCATTTATCTCGTATCTTTTCTATAGATTCGTTTGATGTTTATATTCTTCTCTTCCATTGTATATTTTACTGTGAATGATATTGCTCTGTTGTTGTAATTTGTATTCTGTGGGTTCTTGCCGAGATGGTCTTTCCACATAAGCAAATGTCAACAAATAACATAATAAATATATAAATAAATAAAATGAATGACTTAGAAAACGTGCTAATGATATAAGCTCTGTGCTTGTATAGTGGTGAGAAGAGGAACATCATCGTCATAAATGCACTTCATCTCAGCCCAGATTGAAGAGTATTGCTCAAATATATGAAATAAATTATCAATGCAAGTGTAAATCTGCAAAATTATCTCTTGCTTTTGACAATAAGCGTATTCTGTTGTATGTTGTCCTACTAGAAAAATTACTGTAACCTTTTTTTACTCATTTGAGAACTTTCTTTTTTTCATATTAATGTATGGAAGTTTTCACCCTGGATTTCTGCTGATAAAGGGTTTGGTTTTGCAGACCCAGTCAGACTATCCCAGTGAGTAAATAAATTAATAAATTCTATGTTGCTATCTTTAAACTAGACAGGAAGGGTTTTGGAATTTCTCAGAAGCAATAGACACAAGGGTATTCAAGCACAGTCAATGAAGAATTAAGGATGCATAAAAAATGAAATGATATAAAATATGGAACAAAGAGAAGATAGCATGGTTTTATACAATCAAGTTATTGACAAAAAAGATGGATGATTTGAAAACAGTGACATCAATGACAATGCCAGATATTGCTGTTATTACAGAAATAAGGGCTTCTGAAAGCAAATGGTAGGACATACAAAATGCCAAGGCATAGGTTATTTAGAAGTGACAGAGAATGCCAAGGGGTGTGCAATGACACTTTATGTACTTGAGTATATCAAATGTGAGGCAGAACAGGAAAACTGCATCAACACAGAAAGTAGGTGACTGGATGTTTAGTGTTTGTATATAAAGAAACTGGTCTTGCACGTAAGGTACAGAAGAAAGGGGAGATTGTTGGTTGTGGACTGAAAATGCATATGGACCACCATGCACATCAAGAGAAAAGAATGTAAGGCTAACAAGGGAAGAAAAGAACTCAGATTATTCGGGTTATGGATTGGAATCTACAAGCTGCCAACTGAAAATGTCCTTGTCCTTGTTCTACCCTTAATGGGGAGATGGTGTTAAATGAGATTTTAAATCACAAATCATTTTGTCAACTTCTCCTGGATTGTACTAGAGGAAAACTAGCTAATGCTAGTTAACTGCTTTAGTTAAAGTAGGAGGGAAGGTTAAGAAAACACTGATGCAGATAAAGGTATGGGATTACAGACAGGACAGTTATGCCGACAAATAGACTGACATGGGATTATAGACAGGCCAATCACGCTGACAAATATACTGGCATGGAATTATAGACTGGCCAATTATGATGACAAATATACTGGCATGGAATTATAGACAGGCCAATTATGATGACAAATATACTGGCATGGAATTATAGACAGGCCAATTATGATGGCAAATATACTGGCATAGAATTATAGACAGGCCAATTACACTGACAAATATACTGGCATAGAATTATAGACAGGCCAATTACACTGACAAATATACTGGCATGGGATTATAGACAGGCCAATTACCTGACAAATATACTGGCATGGGATTATAGACAGGCCAGTTATGATGACAATATGGGATTATCGACAGGCCAGTTATCCTGCATCTGAAGAGATTGTCAAGAAAAAGTTACAGTGGAAGCAAACTGAGGAGGGAATAAACATGGATATTAATTTATAGTGATTAAAAAGTGAAATTCCATTTTCATAAGCAGAAATACTGTGAATTATCCCAAGGACTGATAAGGGAAACCTCAAGGCATTACAGTATTTCTATGTTTTGGAATTTAGCTTTAACTCTTCACTTTCAAAACACTTGTTGGCTGACTACTTTCTAGGTGAATGCTTATTTGTGTTTTTGAGTTCAGTCTGATTTGGATACACATTCCAGATCATTATATACTTTCTTTAAGTTGTGCAATTGCAGAGGTAGCATGTTTTAAGGCAGGAGGCATGGGGAAAGAGCTTCCATATCAAGGGTATGCAGGTGGTGGGAATGTCTTCCTGCAAACAGAAAATGTTGTAATATTTTACATTATTTGTTTAGAATTCTTGTGAGCTGGAGGCAGTGAGCTACTGAGACACCAGCAGACGGTGCTCATGTCTTAGATATTACTTCTACGTTTTGATACTTCTGTACATAAGCAACATTACAACAGGTACTGAGTATAGAACAATGAATAAAGGGAACTGGCAGTTTTGCATGTAGTGAAACAATAAGAAATACAAATGTAGTGAAACAATAAGAAATACAAGTTAAGTTCAATTTGTGATCTGCTCTAACATGCCAAGTTCCATGAAATACACATCTTCCAGTGGTCTAATAATTCAGATATCAGTATTGTACTGTGTTTACCTGGAAAGTGGAAAAGCTGTACTTTTATGAAAAGGATAGACAACTAAGTTAGGGATAGAGTTTTTGTGTCTGAATGGAAACATGAAATTAATAATCAGAGCTTCAGAGATGCCATGCAAGCAACGGGAGGAAGGAAGAGAAGAACTAAAGGGGACTTTTTACAAAAATTCATTAATATTGACAAGTACGGTGAGGGACATGTGGAAAGGAGGTGGCAGAATAAGTCAGGAAAGGGAACTGTTTTATGCATGTTGCAAAAAAGATTAAGAAGACAGTTATTTACCTAGTTTAGTTAATGATAGGAGGGAAATCGGGAACAACTAAGAACAAGCAGAACAACTGGATGAATACTTGGCAGTCATATTTCTAAAAAAGAGTAGGGACTGGGGCGCCCTGCTGGAAGAATATTTGAGTACTGTGGGCAGACAAGTGTATGGATAACATGAGATAAAGAAAGGAGGTACCAAAGTGACAGCAACAAGGAAGGATATAACACAGATGACAAATGTGTTGTCTGCCAGGGTTGTAAAGAATCTAGTAAATGTCCTGGAAGAGCCCCTGACTGAGATCTTCAATATATCATAAATCAAGTAGAAGTACCTAAGACGTGGAAGATGGAAAGATAATGGTACCCATGGATAAGGTGAAGTAGGAAGGAACCAGGTAACTGTAGACCAGTTAGTCTGAAACCAGCTGCGGGGAAGCCATGATAGTTCTAAGGAACGGCTTCTCTTGGAAGACTCCAAGTATAATAATCAACAGAATTTTGTGGAAAAGGAAATTCTCAGCTGAACTTAGTCAGCTTTCATAAATGGATTATGAAAGAAATAGATAAGAAAGTTCCTATAGATGTTGCTTCTGCAGACTTTATTAAAGCATTTGGTATAATTTTGTGTAGATGTCTGTGACTGGATGTTAGGGGTTGGACTAAAATTAAAAGGCTGAAATAAAGCTTAGTTAGACAGTAGTAAACAGAGCATGGCAGTGAAATGAGGGCTGTCAGAAGTGAAGCCATAAGTACCTCAGGACTTGGTCTAAGCTCCAGTAACCTTTGATGTGTAGCAATAGAATTCATTTTATTTTAGTAGAACAACAGAAGGTATATGGCTCTACTTGGGATTATATACATACCACAAAAATCCACAAGATACATTTTTCACATTTTCTTTTTTCAACTGTATTATTTAAAACATATACCATTTGATTATTGGTAGGTTAGACATATTTTAATTATGACATGGTAAACCTTTCAGGAAACTAACCTGTGAAAATTCACCACGTAAAACCAATGTATACTGTTGTTTATCGAGTGAAAGACTAGTTCTTTGCTACTTACCTGTGATGAGAAATAGTGCAAAATAATATCCCATTATTTTATATAACATATAAAAAAGAATCATACTATTAGTTGGAAACAAATCAATTTTAAAAACAAAGAAAGCTTTTTCCCTTTTTTACCTCATAACAAAATCAGCGTCATCTATTTGCCTTCCACATCCACTGTCCTTCAAAATCCCACCATTTCCGACTACTGAGCACTTTTTCAATGGCAGCTCCCATGGGGTATCCTAGCAACCAAGAAAAACAAGGCCACAGGTTTATTAAGGGAGAATTCATATTCTTTCTTCACTAAACAGTTTATATTTGCAAAAGAAAAAGAAAGGATGCAACGCAGATTTAGCAAAAAGACATTAAAAAAAATTTCCAGGCAAACCTGACTGTGTATAGCATCATTTGTAGTCACAGTTGAATTCTTTGAATCCCTATCTACCTAAAAGCTAAGGAATTATGCAAAATGTTACAGTTCTAAAATGTTCAGAAATCTGCTGATGTCTTGAAGCTGTCAGCCTCACTGTCAATTATACTTATTTTGCGTTTTTCCACATCCACAGAATAAACATGTCCTTACTATTTTGTAGATGTAGGACACTAGCTAGCACTGCTACTAAAGTGCAAACTTACAAGCAAAAGAATGGAGCCAAAATTTAAAAATTATAAAATTTAAAAAACATAAAGACATCAGACATCAAGATGTAAATGCCTAAAACTTTATTGCTGTGTGTATTGTGCAGCTCTGTAATTTATTAAACACACAGCAACATCCTCACAGCATAACACAATACAGCATAAAAGGGTTTATGACTATTTGTAATTGACTATAGTGACTTCACAACACAAACTACTGCTGATGTAAAGTTGACAACACAATAAAACAACTTAAACAAAAAGAAACATTTATATGTGGGGGAGGCAGCTCTCCTGCTCTAGCACAGAGATTGTACCCCTGATTCCCTACGCTATATAAAGTTACTCTGAGATGATAAAACATTACTGACAAATGAAAAACTTCATTACATTGAATGTTTAACAATAATGAAAGCACTAGTGCTGCAATGTGCAGCTTTACTGCATTTGACTAAACTGATATGATTACTTGAGTTCTGAAGCTGATGGTCTTCATGAAACACTATGCTCCCACATCAGTCTTACTGCAAGGTGCTTCATATTAAAGTATGATGAAGGGTACAGCCCCCACTGTAATATGCCACAGTGTGAGTGTACATGATCATTTAATCCTTAAATCAGAGGACACTCCTCCCTAGCTGCATGCTATATTTTATTGCATACTTCATGGTAATGTGGTACAAGACAGCAGCCTCAACCCATTATGATGTCTTGTTATAGACTGGAATTTACTTTGCAAAGGGGAGTTATTATGCCTCTTAGTGCTAGCGTTGTACCCTTCCAACACCCCCACCACCAATGCCCTGAATATTTTGAAGCTGTACTGCCATGTTGCACCTTACAACAAAAGGTTTACAGTATCATGGAAATATGAACATATGCTAATGCCCTGCATAATGAATTGTTTTTATGCATTAAAACTGGACTACCAACTGAGACACTCGGTGTTAATGGTGCAAATCCGGTGAAAGAGGCCTCCCAAGGGTAGGGGTTAAATTTTAATTAACTTCATTGCACAGCACTAAGTATTAGAAGGCATAGCATGCTAGTAATATAGCCTTGTTTCACACCTTGAGGGGTGCTTAATGAATAGCATCCAAGATCCTGAAAAAGATTTTCTTAGAAATCCTGTCAAAAATTAAATGACTGCCCCAGATCTGCCCATCCGTCAGACAGTAATTATGTACACCCCAACCTTGCTATTTTCTCTTTAAATTGTCTGGCTCTTTTAAAATGCTACTCATTTCATAGAAAAGCCAGTATCTCATAATGGTTTTGCAATGTCTGCTAGCCAGAACAGCTCCAGTCTTATTTAATATTATAATCTTGTGAGGTTTGCAGTGCAGTTGGAATACTGCTGTTCATTTTATTCATTTGCCTCCAATGATGATTTGCAGTCATGTTATTTATTCTTCTGCTAGGAAGCAGTTGTACTTTGGGTTTTATGCTAGGGAGCATATACTAAAGTATGCATGTTTTATTCATCGTGTCTACACTGCAAAAGGCAGATGTGAAAATACTTCATTTGAAATGTACCCTTATATTGCATTAAGCTTAAAACAGATTCATTTGTGTCTTTTAAAACATAAAAATATAAATAACTTACAAATAATTTCAAATTTTACAAAATCATTTATTAACAAGTATGCTTCAGTTCTTTCAAACAGAATGAATAGGGGCCTGTTTTCTGAAACATTTGGGGAGCAGCCTTAGCACCCCTTTCACTGATGTAAAATGGGTGCACTGATTAAATCCCAATGACTAACTATAAAATAGTGTCTGAAAGAACAGGGTAACAGGAGCTTTATATTGCAAAAAGAATAAAAACTGAGAAATAGTAGTCTGATTAAGATGGTTGAGCATGTGGTCTACTGACTTGACTCTTGAAAAAATCATGCTATAAATATAGGATGTACACATTTAGAAAATTATTTTATTTAATCCCAGGATTAGGCTGTATATACCTAAAAAGTACAGCTATGCAATCTTTGCCATATCTGAAAATGGTATTATGATTATACCCCCCCACCCACCCAGCACAGATCAGATATTTATGATCCAGATCAGATATTTATGATCAGAGAGCAGACTTACAGTACAAAGATTTAAATCTGAATATCTGTTTGGATGGAATATTTTACCTATTTGCAAATCTACAAGATAAATGTGCTAACACTTTATAAAACTAACAGATGCAAAAGTTGCTCAGCTGAAGGTAAGTTTCTTGAATGGACATAGCCAAAAAATCTGCCTAAATGTCTGAAATTAAAATGTTCTTTCAAGGAGGGACTTAGGCCTGTGCCCTTGATATGTATTATAACCAACTCATATGTAGCAATATGTTTGACTAGGGAGGAAACAATACATATATTGACATCTGTCCTCTGGCCAAATCTCACTGAAATTTTAAATTTGGTTGATGTAAGCCTTTGTAAGGAAAATGCCAATACCTTTTCTAAACTGTTCAGCTGCAGTGAGTTTAGTTCACTTTCCTGGGAATCATCACCCCGGACTGTGTTTTTTTAAGAGTATCCATTCTGGGCTCTGAAGAAATCTTCCCTGTTCCAGAGTGGCAGTATTTGACATCCTTGACAGCCACAAAGTCTGGAATGCAGAGCAGAGGAAAACCAGTTTCGCCAACTCCACCTTTTCAGCATGACTGTATTGCAACTGCATGCAAAGGTACACACAAATCAGTTCTTTCCCACAGTGTAGCTGATACCACTTTTCTACCCAGAATGCACTGCAATGAAGGCAGCAAATTACAAGGGTTCTCTGTTATCACACCTCCAGGCTATTTGAACTTACAAAACCACTGACACTCAGTGGTGATATCGGTACATAGTATACTAATAAGTCAGATTAACTGAACACAACTTACATGAAGGCCTATTTATTTTATATATATATATATATATATATATATATATATATATATATATATATATCTTAAACAGACATTGATGAAAATACCTCAGATCAATGCATTTGTTATATTAGCATTTTATAAGCCCACGTTTATTTCTCTGATCATTCATATGAAGTCACTTGGTCAGAAGAAAATTCAGCACTACAGGCAATTGGCTTTCTTCACATGTCTATATATTATGGGAATTGTCTGCAGAAGAAGCTTTTTTCTCCCTCACTCAGCTGCTAAAACCAAGTGAACAAAGAAATATGAGAATATGCTATCTCCAATGGATAATATAATAATTCAGAAATATTACTACATTTTCTAGAGAAAATAATAGATCAAATGTAATACTTGTCTTAGAAAAGCGTGTGAGTAGAAACATTGGAGCTGCAAATATCTCTGGCCATCCATGCATTGTCTATTTTTGCTACTGAGCAGCATTTTTTAATGTTTTTTGATGGTAATAATGGCCTGGACCATTGCACAACAATAACAGTAAAATGCTCTTTCTTTTTTTTTTGGGGGGGGGGGGTCCACCTGTCCATCATAAGCACCCTTCCAGTAAACTGATCCATCTGAGCCATTCATCTCCCATCACAGAGGGAGAGGATTGACCACAATTGTCATTAGGGGATGCAGACCTAATCCCCACACACACTTAGAGAAACACCATGGAGAGGTTGTACAGTGTGGGCTGCAGTGAATGATACCCTCCCCACGTTTCCTCTCAGCCAGATCTGCTTCTCACCCTGAAGTGGGAGTGGTGGTTTCCTTAGTCTCCACAAGGGGAAAATGCCTCACCCAAGTGCATCCCTCCCTCCCTGGCCATTGGGTGAGCTGAGCAGGCAGTGTGCAATCACTCCTCCCACTTTCTGCCTGGCTCTTCCAGTACTGGGACTGTTAATCAAACCTTGGTCAGCTGGGTCAAAGTCAGCACTCCATCACTCCAAACCATGGTTCCATGCAAAATATCCTCAGTGTATTCTGTGGTCAGCTGGATACCCGAGTTTGCATACAAGCTTTAGTCTCACATTTGGGTACTGAGGAGGAGCCTTACTAAAAGTGACATTTTGCTCAACTCAGGAAACATAGGGTACAGTTTCTTATTGAGTAAATGTCACTTGCTTTTGAGTACAGATAACTTTAGCATCAACGTCAAGATAGTCACTGTACATTTACATCAGACAACAGGAAGACTTTGGCCACATTTAATTTAGGAGATAGAGAGCAGTAAAGGTCCCATTCCCTTAGATAGTACTTTCACAAATCGGCATTTTGCCTGGTAGATGTTACTAGTTTGGTTAAGTTTTGTGTGCTGCAGTACATAATAAAGCTTAAAACACGTATGCATCTCAGGTAGTGACTTCTTTTTACAAAAGAATTAATGGTCAGTCAATTCAAAATGCACATCAAAATCAATAACCCATTTCAGTTTGCTAATCAAATCATTCCAGCTAGATTTATTTTTTAAATATGTCTGGGGCCAAAGTGAAATAAATATGACATAATATGATGTGCAGGAAAAAATATAATGCACCGTATTTATTAAACAACAAAATTAAAATAATTGATCAGTAGTTTCAATTGACATAATAAAACTATAAACTAATCAGTGTAAATCAGACTGAAAGAATGCCCTGTGGAAAAAAAAATGAGGTTGATGTTTCTGTTGTCATTGTTTACATTTATTTGGTTTTCTTTGCTGAGTGACTTCTGCCAATTTCTATTAGTATCATCAAGTAAACCAAATATAAATTTGTTACAAAAAAATAAGAACTTTTATAATCTATAACCTTTTCTGTAATGTAGTGTTCTGTGCCATCACTGCTTGATTTCTGTATTTTGATTATGTAGCTTTATCATGTTTTTTTTTTGCAGCTTTTCTCCCTGGGCTTCTACTAAAAACGGGCACACCCTGGCCCAGTAGACCTCCTGGTAAATAAATGCAAATAAAAATAAAATAATAAATAATAATATGTTGCATAAAAATATGCACTGGTGCTTTACTTCACGACAGCATAATAGTAGATTAGTTACCTAGATTCATGGATAAGCATGACCTTAACTAAGTCGCAAAACTCAAGAAGACAGCACCAACCTAAAGTGTTAAATATAGTGATACTAAAAACTGTCATTACGGAGTTACACATGGGTATGAAAAAAACTAATGTGGACAGTCTGGATCTGCTTGAGAAAGTCACTGAGGGAATGTTTATAATGTCTGTGTTTAGACAATGGCTAAATTAATATTATCTTGGCATACATGATGAAAAATGCCATGAAATGGCTAAAGACAGTAACAAACATGCAGGAAAAAAAATCAGTATTATAATTAGTGTATACAAACAATTAAACATTCAAGAAAAAAATGATAAAATAAAAAGTAAAAAAAAAAAACAGCAAACAATGCCAATGGAATCTGACCTACTTTGGTCATGTAACCAATACATAAATAATTGCCAGTAAAAGGAAGAGGCAACAAACTTAACAAGAGTCCTGTAAAGTTACCATGTATTTTTAAATATAATGACTGTGTATGATACCATTTTATACAACTCATCTCACGAATAAGACAAATTACGTCATTAGATGAAACAGTTTCAGGTTTCTTGCTTTGGATGGATAGATGAATCTCTCTAATTATGAAAAAGAGACAGAATATTCATTATAAGGAACCTCCTGATGTACAATTCTAAGTGAATAATATATATGGCAATCTCTAAAATATTACAGGAAGGGAAATACTACAATGTTTGGGAACTACAACAGAGGAATAAACAACACATACACAAAACGCTTGAATATTCCAGTATGATTCATGTTTGTAGGACAAGCCTTTCGAACCTTCAGTAAGAATATCTATGTATCTAACCATAGGTCCATAGATTAGTACTAAGCTAACTGCCCTTACGAGCCATTTTAAGCCTGGCCAATTATCCCTTGTGAGACTCAAACCCTGCACCTTGTGTTTGTAAGGCAAACACCTTAACCATTAGACAAACCCTCCCAACCAGGAAAAAAGTTCTATATCTCACCCTAGCCTCCACCCCTAACCTTATTTCTTACTCATTCTTCTGCTCCAGCAGGGTTAGCCATGAGAAAGGCCTAAGCCTTACCGTTCCCTTATGTGTGCATCTCACCATCTGCTGACTTTATGCCACTGAGAACAACTTTCTAAACAACTAACATTACAAATCGTCACACCTCTAAACTCTTCTCACACAATATATCTTCATATCTAGCTCCTTACATGGCACTTGTGTTGCTTAATTTATCTTCATGTAAATTGCCTAGGAAATAGGAACTATAATAAATGTGAACTTGAACTACAATAATCTACAAGAGAAGACTGTTAAACCCCTACTATATGACAGTCTGAATCACTGATGTGCTGTGGCTGATTACTTATCTATAGCAACATAGGCTTCCTATCTCAAGTAGGAATTCCTCCCAATATGCAATGTGGAAGAAAGATACCCAGAGAGTTCCAATAGTAGTAGGAATAATGAGGTCTTATAAAAAAGAATCTACAATTGTATTTAGATATGTTACCAATACATGTAACTCCATACAAATTGCAGAAGGAGTCATTACTGGGCACATTTCGGGTGCAGCAAAAAGCACTTCTGGCTGAAATCAAAGATTGCAACAATACTAATTTCATGAACTTTAATCATACTTTGACTTAAGAATAGGGTCCATTAATGTCATGGTATTAAAAAAACAAAAGACTTGGAGAAATTAAAAAAAAGGATGAAGGACAGAGATGTTGGATACTGTGAAGGTAATGTTTCACTGTAAGTGTTCCCAATTTAACAAAAGTTTCCTATCTCCTTCTCATTACCACAGTTGCAGTCTCAAATTAAAGGTATCTGATTTTATGTATTAAAATAGCTAGCAGCAGCCACTTGCAAAAGTTTTTCAGTATCTTTGTATACTATGCCTTTTTGAGTCTATCTCTTATGAAAATGGAGTCCATACCAGTCATGTCATTGACACAGATAGCACATTTGATGGGCTTCTGATGAGATATTTCTCACCTGGGAAGTAAAACCCTTTACAGTATCAATTTGCACCCAAATTAATTAGCAGCATCTCCATAATTAACTCCATCTTGACTATAACCCACCCCCCTTGTGACCAGAGGAGAAGAACGCAGGAGTCAGGGTTATTATACTGCAGCCAGCTGGGTTTTCTCTTAAGCTCTACCGCTCAATTTATTTTTAATTTCTCCAACTATTTTGGGTTTCTAATACCATGACAGGAATGGACCCCATTCCTAAGTCAAAGTATGATGAAAGCTCATGAAACTAGCATTGTTTCAATCTTTGATATCAGCCACAAGTGTTCTTCTCAGCACCAGCAGTGTGCCCAGTAATGACTCCTTCTGCCGTTCATACAGCGTTACATGTATCAGTAACATGTAAATTCCTTTATATAAGACCCATTGGTCCTACTACTGTTGGAACTGTTTGGGTATCATTCTTCCACAAGCCCTCATTTCTGCCTGCAAATTCTGCTGTTTTATGACATTGAGTCTCTTGATACACAAGACACTGTAGTCACTGTGTGTGGCGATTTCAATGATCAATGCTACTTTTGTCTTCTTTTCATGGACTACTACATCTGGTTTTCTCGCATCTATTTTTTAACAGTTGGTAATGGGTGATCCCATGCAATATCATCACCACCATTCTCTATAACACTTTGTGGCTCATGTTTTCAATGTTTTTCAGCTACTTCAATATTATAAAGTTTGCACAATCCCCAGTGCAACAGTCTTGCCACATTATTATGCCTTTCAGTATACAGTCCTTCTGCCATTAGTATGTCACAACCAGCAACAAGATGTGCAATTGTTTCCAATTCTGTTTTACAAAACCTACATTTGTCTGTTTCCCACATCTTCAATGGACTTTGTAAACCAACGTTTACGTAGTCCACTATCTTGAGCTCCCAATATTAAACTTTTGTCTTTTGGTTTCAATTCACCTCTCCTTAACTATTCCTGTGCGCAATCCTGATCAACATAAGATTGTTCCAACAGTTTTTTTATACTTGCAACTACATTTATGCATTTTCCACATTTCTTGCCTTCTCATTTGATCTTTCAACTTATATTCTTTATTTTGTTTTTTGGCACATTCAGTTTCTGCCTGATATTTTCTACTTCTGGTTTGATTTCCATTCCAGCTTGATACCAAAATGCTTCTGCTAAACTAAGCAGGGAAGTCATTTTAGACTTATTCTCCTCGTGGTTTAAAACTTTCACTACGTTTGGGTCTTGTGAGGTCAGAAATTATGTATGCAGTCCTACGATTGCAGATCTAGATGTAATCAATTTCAAGGAAGCGCATGCTTCCTTCTGAACGGGATTCACCTTTTGGGGCCAGTCAATTACTCCAAAAAGTGGTTTGCCACTGTTCCATGGTCCCTGTAATGTAATCGATCAATGTAGGGTGTATCTTATAGATTTTTAAGCACTCATTTATCCATGAATGTGAGATACTGTCAAATACTTTGTTCTAGTCTACCCATGTCGTACTTAGATTCTTCCCCTTTTTACAGATCTCCATTATGGCCTTATTTAGCAACAAATGATCTTTTGTTCCATATGACTTTCTTCTGTTACCCTTTAGCCAGAAGTTAGGTACTGTATCCAGGCCTGGGGGGGGGGGGGTTCAGTTAGGAGCTTTTCTTAACTTTGTTTCAGCTGTTACATCAGCCCATTTCATATCCTGTATATTTGAACTTCTTATTCTTTCTTTTACTTCTTCTATCCATTTAGTATCTTTGTTATGTTCCACAGGATCTTCATAGGTCTTCTTTTGATTTTTCCTGTATAGGGGTTGCCACAGTGGAACTCTGGTCCGCTAATGATTGGCAGTGGATTTTTACGGTGCCAAGTTGCCAGCCCAACACCCGTCCTTCAAAGAAGGCACACCCATTCACACACGCATCTACCTGCATGTCTTTAGATTTCATTCAACCGCAGGGAGAACATGCAGACTCCACACAGAAGGCACTCCAGCTGAGAATCGAACTGGAGACCTCTTGCTGTGAGGCAACAATGCTAACCATTGAACCACTGTGGCCCACGTATGTCTCCAAAATATTTCCATTTCTTCTTTTTTGGTGGCGTTTCAATTGCTTTTGCCTTGTTTCCCAATTCTCTACAAAATATTTTGGGTCATCAATAAATTGCTTATTTTGTACTTTTCATTTATATTTATCTGCATATCTTCAAAGTTTTTCTGCCTGTAATGATATTTTAGTTTATTATTTGCGATAATGCATGATAGAACCTGATCTGTTCTGATACTGCACATTACTTATATCACGTCTATCTCAGAGTATTTTTGTTGATCTGTTCCCACTTCTATACTCTTATAACAGCAATGCTTCTAGTCTTAATTGCTTTATAGTTTTTAGTTTTCTAAATTCATTATTTTCACGATGACATTTCATTTCACCCCTTCCTTTCCCTTACTGCCCTGTGGTTTTGTGATAAGGTTTTATCTGTTATTAATTTAGCTGCACAGTAACAAATCCTATCTACTTCTGTTATATTGCATGGACCTCTATTAACAGTCCTAATTACTGTGTTCATTTGTTTTATCAAGCTTCTAACTTTTTGGGTTTTATTGACTTTCTGTAGTCTTGTTTCTTTCATTGATCTTAATATGCCTGTCCATTTCTATTAAATCAAGCAACTCGTCTCTTAGATCATTTTCTTCTAAACTGAGGGCACATTCTTTGTTCTCCATTCTTGTGGATATTCTACAGAAGTTCCAGAACATCTTCCTGTGTCACATTCTTGCTGTGCAACTCAGTTGAACTTTTTTACTAGTTTCCTATGGAAGGCTCCAAATTATCTTCATATGGTAAGTGATCAGTTGTTTTCTGCTCTACTGGTTTCTCCTTAATTTGGGGATCCATTGCTCTATCCTGATGTGATTTATCAGACTTAGATTTTCTACACTAAATCCTACACTTTGCAGATAATCCATAACCTCAGTTTCTATTTCTTTAACATCTCCATTACTAACCTCTTTTCTACTTTTCCTCTTTGTTCTCTCTTTTTTTTTGTATTGCAGAATTTTCCATATCTTGGTGCTTTTCTATTCTTCAAATATCTTTGGTGCTGCTTTTTTTGTACTGATGGTCTGGACCGATATCACGAGTGGGCGTGCAATGACACCATGGGAAAATGTCGCTACTTACATGATGATGTCTCCCTTTACATGCCACCTGCTGTATCATTAGTTCTCATTATGACCCCTGCATCACCGCTAGAGTTTATCATCTATGTGCACCCAGTATATAACTGTGCCCACAGTGAGCAGATAGCCCCTCATCATTCATCTTCCCCCTGCACCAGGTCTAGCAAGTGCTCAGCCAACTATCAGAATGTGAGTTGCCTGGATCATAGACATGGCTTTATCCCTTTACACCAATGCTGCTGGATAAATAGTGCGTAAACTGAAAATCAATGATACTGAAGTCACAACACTGTGCATTGTATATATGTGTGTATATAACAATTTATGATACTTTGACATATATTCATATAAATGGACATAAAAAGATCAAGCAAACTCAATTGCTGGATCTTGAAATGATCAAAAAACAAACAATAAATATTAACAGTATTTCTATGGGGAGCAAACCCCCTTGCACCCCACACCTTCTTCTAATTACATATACCAACTTTGATATTTCACTAGAATGGGGAAAATTTCCTAATACTCACTATTCGTTATCTCACAGAGAAAAAGCTGGCAATATGTGATCAGCTGATTTTCGATCAGATGTACCAACTTTCTTCTGTCTGCTGAATGCATGATTTGCCCACATAAATGGAACATACACACACACAAACACACACACACACACACACACATATATATATATATATATATATATATATATATATATATATATATATACACACACACACACACACACACACACACACACACACACACACACACACACACACACACACACACACACACACACAAATCTGTGTGTGTACTTATGTATGCATATTTGAACAGTGCCAATGTGTCAGTGTGTGTGTGTGTGTGTGTGTGTGTGTGTGTGTGTGTGTGTGTGTGTGTGTGTGTGTGTGTGTGTGTGTGTGTGTCTGTATGTGTGTGAGACAATGCCAGATATACAATATCTAGGCAGTCTTTCTGTTTAATGATTGATAAAATTAAGCTGGAGTGTGTTGATACTTTATTTTAGAGCTGCAGTAATTTATAGTTATGTAAAATTGAATTGTGTTGATAAAGATATCAAGGATTCTCTGAGATATAATGAAGCTTGTTTAATTCCACAATATAACACCTTGTCTCCCATTAAACTTAATATGTAGTTGAAATAGAACTCTGTCATTGGTTAAAGCAGCATATATATATTTTTTTACATATTGTGTTTCTGTTGTTATTATTCGTACTTAGTTAGGGCTTTTAACCTTACATGTGATGTTATTTACACTGTTTTGTAAAACATCCTTTGAAGGCAAATTTATGCCACAGCGCATGAAGATGATTAATAAACCATTTTTACAGGTCACTGTTTATTTCTTTGGATCTTATACTGCAGTAGATGGATTATTTATGGTCTTCCTTTTTTTCCATATTAAAGGAAAAAAAACTTTTGATGCAAGACTGAAGAAGTAAGAATTTAATGGCAGTACTGATAAAACAGACAAAACTGGAAAACAAACAATAAAACAATAAGACAAAATGGAATTAGATCCATTGTAATTATCAAATATAAAATACATTCCTATTTATTTAAAACTTGAAATGATTCATGGACAAGATGTAAGAGCATAGCTAAAAAAAGAAGGGTAATGTACTAGGAAAACCTAGGCCGACTTATGATAGACAGAAGTTTATAAATGGAAATTAGAAATTCAAATACAGCTGAAAGCTTATCACAGGTAATTTTAGCATTTGTTGCTAGTATTTTGCTAGGTATTTTTAGAGGAATGTTGTTATATAACTGCAAAACAAAACATTGTTTTCTAGGTAGAGAGGATGTGCATATCAAATCAAAATGTGAAGTTATAAACTGTATTCACTGTAATGAAACTGCCATCAAAAATATTAAAAGATGCATGAATGGTGTGGGGAAATGTGACATTTATCTGAGAAATATAGATGGGTAGCTACAAATAAATAACTAAGGTGTTTAAGTAAATAAATTCGCTACTAACAGATCAATGATGACAGACGATGCTGCCAAACAGATGTGGGGATAAACTCTTAACAAAATCCCGAGAAAAATAAGGGAATTAAAATGCTGCAACTGGACCTGGGCAGTAATATTCAAGTAATAAAGATGTTCTTGGTTCACTTAATTATGTATACAGGTCAGCCATGTTTTTCTACCCGAGAGGTAATTTTGGCAAAAAATAAATAAATAAATGAATGAAGGAGTTGATTTGGGAAGGAAGAAGACTGATAATTAAGTGGGAAATGCTAATGCTCTCTCAAAAACAGGACAGACTCTCCTTACCAAATTCAAACTGCTATGCCGAGACCACTCAGCTTAAATTGCTATATCTGGTGTAATTGCCAACTTATAGTACTAAATGGAAAGTAATAACATACTGCAAGGTGAAATAATCTGGAGGTAAGGAGGCTTGGTTTTTGGATGCAGTTTAAACAACTAGATAAAGTAAATCTGGCAGAATATTACAAATACAGATTGGAAGAGAAATCCTTAAGTATAAGAATACACATACAGTACATGGCAGAAGAAGGCATTACCAATAGGCTTCCACTCCAATAACCACAACAGTAGAGAAAATAATGAGGCCAGCCACGTACGAGGAAGGAAGCATTTGGAGAAAAGATTTTGGGAACAGACAGAAAATCATGGGCTGAGAGGAACCTAGGGAAAAGTTTAGTCTGTCAAACAGATATCGACATCGGATGAAGATGCAGGGTTGAAAACAATGGGGACTGAAATCATATACTTGTGGAATATATGGTACTGGAATATCTTTAAGTATGCTATGCAGAGGCTGGTAAATAGAACTGGATGAAATAAATTTGTATTAACCAGAAATATATTTCTAATTGGTTAAGTAACAGTATCTGAAAAAGGCAACCAGAGGATTAAGCCAATTAGTAGTAGCAAAGAAGTGTATTTCTAAGGAAGTGGAAATCAGACCAGCTTAAAAACTATGGTTTATTTACCGGGTTTGATGAAAGAGATCTGATAATGACATGGAAAATACAGTGGAGACACTCAGTAAGAAGAATCAAAAACAGCTCATGTAGAGCTTGGAGCCAGAAAGATGACACAGAGGGTAGCAAAATAACAAAAAATAGGTTTATTCAGTCCAAATAATGGTTTAGTTAAGCACATTCATCCTTCATACTCAAAGTACTTCTATTTATACCAAACGGCAATCATGTGACCAATCAGTAATTAACTCTCTTAAAATAAAAGGCATCCATACAAAAATATCAAGTGTCACTGACAAATATTTAAAACCATACATTTATACACTCAAATTTTATTACTAAAAATATGTGTAAAAGATGGCCTTCCATAAAGTATTAATAAAATTATTATACTTATTCAAATATTAATCTGAAAGGTGTACATAGTATAATTGTTAGTAAATATAGAAATTAATGCTAAAAAGTAAATAAAGAATATTATAACTAATTTCTTAGCTCACTCAAGCCTATAACACTTTTTTGTATTTGTCCAGTTAACACCCTTAGCTCCTTATGGTGTCCAGACTTTTTTTTGGGTCTGGCTTCTTTAACTAAGTGACTTACCAGCTAAAAATAGGAAATATTAGAAACAGCAAGGAATAATTAACAAAATGACACTAAGATTATTAATGTAGAGTCATTTTTTGCCACGTATTATTCATATTTACATTCATATTTTCATAACTGAGAGACCTATAAGCTATTGTGAGATATGGTGTGAAATGTTATGGTGGGATGCAGGAAAATTCATTGTCAATGTCCATTTATATTACAATATACTAGAGAAACTGCAAATTCTTTTATTAATAATTATGACAATAAGCAATATTTCAATTGCACTTAATAATTCAAAAAAACAAAAAAAAACAATGACTTACAAACTATTGTATGGCATCATGTAAAACCTTAGATATTATTGAAAAAAATGTCACTGATATTTGCACTGTAAATTGCACAACATGAGAGATATTCAGTGTTATTTATATTGCTATTTATACAATCAAACATATGTTTTCATACTTCTGTAAATATGTCAATAAACAGGTATCCAGACAGGAATTTCTTGCTGTTATGTCAAAGCTTATGGCTAGTTAACAAACATGTTCTAACAATATATTTCTAGGTTATATAGTTTACAGGGTATGACAATTTGTTTATGATTGTTTAGCAAAGAATATAGCTATGGGTTTGTGTGCATTATAATAAATTATAGCATTTAGGGAAATACTATGAATAATTACTGACTGTTATTGCTGTAAAGGATACTTGTCCCGGTCCACTTCAATAAACACACAACACCGAATGACATTTGACGACCTTAATTAAACTTCCATAAATATGATTGTTAACCAATAGTTATAAATTTCAACCAAAAACATGGCACAGGTGATAACAACATCCATGGAAGAAAACATCAAATAACCGATCATATTGACATCGAAAGTGTGATAAGAGACCTTGGGTCACAGGTGGACAGTAGTCTCTCCTTTGATAATCACATTGCCACAGTAGTCAGGAAATCCTTCTATGTGGCACAAAATGTTTCTCATCCAGAAAAAAGAGGTCATAGTTCCCCTCTACTCATCACTTATTAGACCCATTATAGAGTACAATGCCCCTTTTGGTATGTACCTCACAAGACATCTACAACAACTGGAAAGGCCACAGAAATTCCTCACAAAGAGGATTACCGGCCTCAAACAGATGCCCTACGCAGACCGTCTCAAAAAACTCCAGCTTTACTCTGTCGCATATCGCCTACTCAGAGGTGATCTCTGCCTAACATACAAAGCTATGTTAACCCCAGAGCTGTTGGACATGCTCCACTTAAAAAATCCCAATCCCTCCAAGCTACACGCTCTAGAGACCTAAACCTTGTCACCACAATAAACAGAACATGCCGGAGGGATAGATTCCTATCCCAGAGACTTCCCATACTCTGGAATAAACTACCTATCTATATCAAACAAAGTTCCTCATTAGCACTCTTCAAGAAAAATCTTGATGACTGGATGGGAAATAGGAAATTCACCCTGGGGATCACCTCTGTGGCTCTGCTCGACAGTGGCACAGGAAAATAATTTTCCTGGGTGGTAAAAGCCAGGGTACCTTTTTGGCTGGGCTTGTATAGGCCCCAGGGCTGATAGCCTAGTACCTACCTATGAACCTATGAACCTATGAACCATAAGGGCAACATAACCACTCACCCTTGATAAGCAGCGTCCCCCACTTGCTCACTTATCTTTGCACTAACAAGGCAGCGTAACCCTGCTCACCTTCAATTTATTGAATTACACCACGATCCAAATAAGCAGCTCTGCTTGCTTATTAACTTATTCAACAGAGCAACTGCTCACTTTCCTTCTCAACTTATAGAATTGCACATCCAATACCAGAGGGGAACAAACGAGGGTAAGCCTGCCACTCTTCTCCACCCACCAGTCTGACCAGGCTGTTCCCCCTCTCTCTGACCAAACTTCTAGTAATCTAACCTCCAGTAAAGCACTAGGTCAAACATTTGGTGTACCCATCCTCCCGAACCAAGATGGATCTAATTCACTACTTCCTAACCCTATACATTACCAACAGAAATAGCCAAGTACCTAACAACTGTAAACAAACCACTGACCCCTCACCTATGCTAAAGTAGCAAACCAATAACATCATCACCTATCATAACTACTGCCATGATGTAATTAAACCATACTACCCGACCACAGGAAGCGTTGCAATGATACCAAGAGCCTTACCAGCCACTGGACCCACTACTAAGACCACTGCCACTGAAGTCATGCTAAGGCAAATGCATACCACCATGCCACATTGCAACCCCACTGTACCGCCCAATGAAAATTTTTTTTTTTTTATTTTTATTTTTTTTTATACTCTTCAATGAATGTAATACCCCCTTTCAAATCTCTTCTAAATTCCATTAATAAAATGCTGCCATCACACCAACTACTCATTATAAACAATAAGACCTCTAAACCACCATCATGGCTGGTAGTAGTATAACCTCAAAAACACCACCATCGTGGCCGGCATCACCAACAATAGACCCAGCCAGGCAAAACTAATAAACACAATATACCAACAAACTAGAGAATACCCGATGCCACCTGGTCACACAGGCACAATGTCCGTGACATGCTATTACCGTCTAGACTATAGTGAATCAACCCAGCCCAGTTTATCCTGAAACTGCAATAACTCAAAGCTAAATCCTCCCCTCAAACCCTCCATCTAGCTCACAAACCTAATTGACGCAATACAACTCCCTAATCCTCTACCCATGATGTCTGCAATAATACATGACCCATTCCAAGGAAGACCCCCACTACCCATAAAACAGAGTAAAATTCCACACTGATGCTCCCCATACAAGATCAAAACAAAACAAGAAATTACCTTGAGACTGAAACACAGAACAAACCAACATCTCCATATTCACTGCACTACTGGCAACCCGTGACCTCCTGTCATACCGCTCCATCAGTCAAAACCCTCCGCAGGCTTTTATCGCACCTGTTAAGTCCACATTTCTTCATTGCCCTAAGTAATATCAACTCTGCATGTCCCAAATTGCACTCAGAGTGAACTATAAAAGAAAAGACAGTAAATACTCCACACACACATAAACCAAATTCTTAAAAATCATTATACATCATCGAGGGCATACCTCATTTATCAATTGCATAAAATGCATCACAACCAAATGCAAACACCCCTGAAAATTAAATGTCCTACCAATGATCCCATAAAATTACCTCCCAACTCTCATGATAACAGTACACCAGCTACCCCTGTGAAATAAAACAAGGTCTTATATTATAGCTAAAAGTATAACTCTTCTACCAACACAGGAGGTCGCAATGAAATTAATGACTAGTCCAAGAAAATTAAAACCGGCCACAATCCTGTTGTACAGCCATTTACAAAAACAGAGATACAAACTCCTCCTATGACTCCACCTATATGCTCTTAGGACAAGGACAACATTTAGCCTTGCCTGATTTAACAACTAGTAACATGGACTGCATTCTAGAATGTGAAAACTCACTTACCTTAATATGGCTAGGTTATGAAAAATATCTTAGAACCTTTAGTCTGGAAACCACCCCCAAGTGCAGAATAACAAACTTATCCTCATACTGTTTACCACACTTCAACCCTGCATCCCCCGTAGCCAACCCTATCCCAAATGAAAATGCACAATAACCATAACTAAAACATTGATAAATAACCACAGGTGTGGTTTATATTGGTCTATGCCAGGCTTGTCAGGCATTTTATGTCGGTAAAACTGACAGGGCTTTTAAACGCAGAATATATGAACATCAATATGACATTGCCAAAGGCAAAGAAACAAATGCCTTTTTACAGGCACTCGCTAACTTGCCCACAAATGGCCATAAGGTTCTTTGTTATTGACAAAATACAAAAAGATCAAAGGGGGGGGGGACTGGGAAACCCTTTTAGCTATCAGGGAACTTATCTGGCAGTTGCAATTAAATGCAACAAAACATCCTGGTTTAAATGAGGCTACCAGTTTGGCTCCAGTGTTAAAAAAGAAAAGGAACACATTATAAAGCCATATAAGTGATTTTAGACTTACATTTAATTATTTCTTTTTATTTTCTATTTTTACATTTAATCATTTTTTGCTATGCACTTTATCGTTCAAAAAGGTTTTTAAACAGCATTTGATGTTCATCAACACGCATAATGAATTTTCAAAAAATGAACAGGGTTGGTCCATAAAGAGTTAGGGGTAGAGGGCAAATCATTAATATGTCCAGATCCATTCAGCACATTTTTTAATTTTAATTACATTAAAAACAACCATAAGTTAAATTTATGGACAATTATTTTATTTTATAAGCTTTGGTCAACCATTAAGCTTTCTTAGGCACTTGCAAAAGATCAACAATATGAACAGCAAGTTCTTTTCAACAAAAGTTTTAAGTAATACAGTTCTTTTCAGAATGGTTTATCATACAAATGTTAACAACAGTTAAAAGTGTTTTTAAAGTATGTACTTTTTATACAATGAGGTTTACAGGGTTAAAAATTCTATTCAGTAATGAATTTAGCACTTGACAATTAGCTGTGATGCATTAATCAGTTCAATTAAGGAAATGTGCTTTTAGTATAAAGTCTTGTCACTTTGTATCTGAGTTACACTTGAGAAAGCCTGATATGACCAAATTCTTGTCCTTTGTTGGTCATTGGAATAAAAACTTCTTTACTGAATTCCGTGGAAAGTTTGCATTTTCATTTGAAGCATTTGTTTCAACTAGAACAGTATTTTAATCAACGGTACTGTGTGGCAGTCAACCAGTGTGCTTGGTACCGGACCATTTGGATCCTTCTCCGGTGCTTTTTTCTTTGTAACTGTGGTTCTTTTGATTTTATTGGTGCTAAAGAATGGCGGAGGGCCAACCGGATCCGGGGTTTGAGAGCACACCTCTTCTACTGCAGCAGGAGCCGGATGATGCGCCAGTCACTAGGCGCGAATTCAATCAGGTACTCACACTTTTGACACAACTAAACCAGTCGCTACTAACCATAAACGGAGACAAAGACTCCATTCCATGTAACCAGCAACAAGCAATGGAGGTTCCGCATCGACGGGAACGGCAGAAGGAGCCGAAGGGCGTATCTGCAGTTAAAGAAAAAGGAACTACAAGTAACTTGGTGGGGTCGTCACGGACTGGCAGTTGCACTGATTCGAATGAACATGACCGGAACAGAAACAATGATGGATTCAATTTTAGAGCATGGGCTGAACAGGAGCCGCAATTAAAAACAGGTACTACTGATATTAATTTTGAACAGTTGGACAGTAAACTTGAGGTGTTTAGAACTAAACTGTATGCGTACAGAAACACTCAAATGGAAATTAATTATTTAAAAGAATGCATCAGAGTGGAGAGAATCCCTAAAGGCTTGCGTTGTTACCGTTTTCCAAACAACGCACATAGGGGCTCTGAACTTTATCAAAGACTTGTAGAATTGTTTAACAAAACGGGTCTGGAAATGTTACAAATGATGATTGATGATTACAAATGTAAATCCAATTGTATTTTGAATGAACTTACTAAGCTGGATGAATCAATTACTGATAATGAAAAATTTATAGGATGTAAGAAAAAGTATGATGATACTTTCACTGAGGTTGACATGCACTGTTTTAAAGTATTGGAAAGAAAGGCTAAAAAACTGGACAGGGACCTTAATGAATACAAGCAATGTATGGCATACCCCACACCTTTCAAAGGGAGAGGTGTGGAGTCAGAACATCATGAAAGAAGTGACCCGAACAATTGTAACAGTAATTTTAGCAGTAATTTTAATAATAATTTTAATGTACTCAACAATTACAACCAGGATGAAGAAATGAATATGTATGACCCCCCGAGAAGAAGTGAGCGTTTGGCAAGAAGGGAGGGACACAATCAGCAGCAGGGTTTTCAATTGCCCCAGGGGAAACCAGGGGGAACTACGAGTTATCATCAACAACGGACTTGGGGGAGGGGGCGCAAATGAGTGATGTGTTCAACATTAATTCAAACACCCCCTGTCATATAGTAGAGGAAGAAAAGCATGGTTGTAGAATTTTCAGCAAAGACAATTTTTACATCTACAACTACACTGACTTACCCATCTCTGTCAAGCATTTTGACTTATTTACCAAGGGTTTGCAGTTTGTTCCCAGCAAGCACAGTTACCTCCCCAATCTTTTGATAGAGCTCAAAACTTTTATTAGAAACCTTAATTTAAATTTATTTTTTAAAAATCAACCATACACAAAAACTCTCTTGACGAGAAGTAGTACCTTCAATCCACCCACACATCCTTCGTTAAAAATATTTGAAGAAATGGTAGAAAGGATTTGGAGGGAAAGCTTCAGGGACCCCAAATGATTGTCTTCCACCAACTTCCCACATGTATTTGAGGAAATCATGAAGGACATCAGGACAAGGCACATAAGAGTAATGAAACCAGACAAGGGAGGGGGTATTGTACTTATGTTCCAGCATGATTATGAGAATTACTTACAAAGTTTGGTACAAAATACTGAAATTTATGAGCTAGTATCTCAAAATGAGTTGAACACTTCGATTGACAATATAAAGTATGGTCTATATGACCACTTAATGCAGGGTTGTATAGATGAAAAATTATACAACTACTTATTAGTACCTAAACCTAGAACCCCCTCCTTGTTTGGAATACCCAAGGTGCACAAAGGCCTGGACCCACTCAAATTCAGGCCTATAGTTGCTGGAGCAGGTAGCACAACAGAACCATTAAGTATATTCATTGATCAACACCTGAAGGAATATACATCTTCTTTACCATATGTCTGTAGGGATTCATGGGAATTTTTAAGCAACATACCCTCCGACTTGGACAATTCTAATTACTTGATGGTAACGGTGGACATTGTTGAACTTTTCCCGAGCATTCCCCACCAGCAGGGCATGGAATGGTTTTCACAGATGATAGCTACTGAAACTAACTTAAGTAGTAGTATCATCAGCTTGATCATTGAATTTATGGACATTGTGCTAAATAATAATTTTTTGCTCTGTGAATTTTAAACAAAAGAGTGGGGTGGCAATGGGGGCACCTTGTGCTACTGCTTATGCCAATATAGTATTACACAAATGGGAGGTTGAATACATACATTCAACAAGTTGGAAGAAACATATTAAGCATTATAGGAGGTTTTTGGACGATATTTGTATTTTCTGGGAAGGTTCTGAAAACCAGTTCAAGGAATTCATACAGTATTTAAACAGCTCTACTGATTTCCTCTCATTCACATTTGACATTAGTAACACAGAATTGCATTATTTGGACATCAAATTAAGCAAGAACCTGGAAGGAACTGGATTAATATCCAGTATTTTCCGTAAGCCCACTTATTCTAACAGTTTCTTGCATTTTGAGAGTGGGCACCCTTTAAAACAAAAAATGGGTATTATTAAGGGGCAACTCATAAGGGCATCAAGAATGTGTAGCACCAATTTGGCGTTTTCACAGGAAATTGATTTTTAAAAACTATTCTTAGATAGAAACAGCTATTTCAATCTATTAAAGAGGAAACAATACAAAAAAGAGATCGTGAATATCCCCCATTATTATGTACAAGGGTTGAAATTTGCAAAAAGGAAACAGTTGGACTTACTAATTTTACAAAAGTTTTGTATACACGTTCACTGAAGATGCATCAATAATAGAAGCTACTATAAGGAACCTTTGGCCAATGGTGACTATGCAGGAGGAAATTTCAGGACTTGTGCCTACAAAAATAGGATTTGTTAAAAAAGCCAACATTAACCTTAAAGGGTTATTTGAAAGGAATTTAACAACTGAGTTAAATTCCAAGAGTAACAGGGCAATTATGCAGTTAGGAACATTTCCATGTGGAAAATGTAAGCAATGTCAATATATTTTGCAAATTAAGGCAAGAAATACAACCCTACACGCCTAAGGGCATTTTACATGCAACACCACAGGTGTGGTTTATATTGGTCTATGCCAGGCTTGTCAGGCATTTTATGTCGGTAAAACTGACAGGGCTTTTAAACGCAGAATATATGAACATCAATATGACATTGCCAAAGGCAAAGAAACAAATGCCTTTTACAGGCACTCGCTAACTTGCCCACAAATGGCCATAAGGTTCTTTGTTATTGACAAAATACAACAAGATCAAAGGGGGGGGGGACTGGGAAACCCTTTTAGCTATCAGGGAACTTATCTGGCAGTTGCAATTAAATGCAACAAAACATCCTGGTTTAAATGAGGCTACCAGTTTGGCTCCAGTGTTAAAAAAGAAAAGGAACACATTATAAAGCCATATAAGTGATTTTAGACTTACATTTAATTATTTCTTTTTATTTTCTATTTTTACATTTAATCATTTTTTGCTATGCACTTTATCGTTCAAAAAGGTTTTTAAACAGCATTTGATGTTCATCAACACGCATAATGAATTTTCAAAAAATGAACAGGGTTGGTCCATAAAGAGTTAGGGGTAGAGGGCAAATCATTAATATGTCCAGATCCATTCAGCACATTTTTTAATTTTAATTACATTAAAAACAACCATAAGTTAAATTTATGGACAATTATTTTATTTTATAAGCTTTGGTCAACCATTAAGCTTTCTTAGGCACTTGCAAAAGATCAACAATATGAACAGCAAGTTCTTTTCAACAAAAGTTTTAAGTAATACAGTTCTTTTCAGAATGGTTTATCATACAAATGTTAACAACAGTTAAAAGTGTTTTTAAAGTATGTACTTTTTATACAATGAGGTTTACAGGGTTAAAAATTCTATTCAGTAATGAATTTAGCACTTGACAATTAGCTGTGATGCATTAATCAGTTCAATTAAGGAAATGTGCTTTTAGTATAAAGTCTTGTCACTTTGTATCTGAGTTACACTTGAGAAAGCCTGGTATTACCAGGCGAAAGCGCTTGTGGTAATTCTTGTCCTTTGTTGGTCGTTGGAATAAAAACTTCTTTACTGAATTCCGTGGAAAGTTTGCATTTTCATTTGAAGCATTTGTTTCAACTAGAACAGTATTTTAATCAACAGTACTGTGTGGCAGTCAACCAGTGTGCTTGGTACCGGACCATTTGGATCCTTCTCCGGTGCTTTTTTCATTGATAAATAACCACCTAAAGGCCCTAAACCATTAACCTACTAACTTCCTCTGCTTATGATGGCGGTGCACCCGTCCCTCTTTCAAGAACCCCCAGACCCCTCACAAACTTCCGCAACCCTGCTTAACCCAGACCCCAAGATACCCTCTCTTCTCTTACTGACACCTTACCCAAACCGCACCGAATACCACATACATACCCTAAAGAAACACGAGTAAAATCTTGCATATGACCTCCTTGAATACCACTACCTCCACTGAAACATCCAGCCCATCAGACTCAATTACATCTAACAACTTCAGCAGGCCCACGACTTTTACTTATTTCCCGCTCCCCCACTTGAGCACTTTGGTGCACCATTCTATCAATGGAGACAGCCACCGGTATCTCCACTTCCACCACTGACCCACTTCTTTCAGATCACCAAATGATGTCCAAACTGCTCTTCTCCACTTGCAAAGAAAAGCAAACACATTACTGTCATGAAATTGCAAAACTGCTGGGTATCCATCTCAAACTATCCAATTAAAGAGCTACTAATCAGATACTCAGCCCTCAAAATAACAACCAGAAGATTCACAGCTCTGAGCACATTTGACCAGACAAGCTGCAACACAAATGCCCTTCAAAACCTCACATTCTACCATAGGATTAGGCATAATCCAACTTAAAGATGGGAATCAACCCCACTACTCTGTGTGAACACAGCAAACTATATACTATTCCCACCCCTTACTATCTGCATTAAAGCTGTCCAATCTAGGAACTAGACTCCGATATTAAAGTCTTCCCTAAAAACTTATATTTTTACATCCATGGATATCCTTGATATATTTACATTGTACTTATTGCCATTTAATTATGCTGGTTTTGTTATCACGTTTCCATATTGTTATTCTATATTTAAGTTTAGTCTAATTTAACTACCAAACCATGACATCCTTATTTTGATTACCTGACTTTATACATCTTCTATACTGCCTATAGTTCTATAACTCTCATGAACCAATTAGTTGATATGATTAGAAAAGCTCATAGGTGAATTTACCCATATACCAAGATCTTTAAATGAGTCTATAGCTTCAATTACTGTGTGCTGTATCAAATAACCCCTTTCAATTTATGCCTATTAAACCTCATATGCTTAGTTTTTGATGTGTATTCCTTTTACCCCTTGCTGATCGCCCCCGTAGGCTGCTAGCTGCGCCTGCTGCCTGTGCTGCATTCTACCCTAACTACAAAAGACTAGACATCCTACCCTGTAAGGATTTCTCTACGGGACCCTGCTAAAGCCCACTGAAGAGCATTGCAACAACTTGCCTGCCTCAAGAATTTAATTACAGTGGAAAGATTGTGAGGGTAGACTACTGAGCGATTTGTGTCTTGTTCCACCCGCTCGCAAATACAAATGCTACACATGGAACTATTCCCAGTTATGCTTATTGCATGTTAAGAGAATGCTAGGAGAATGTGTTCAGATTTGTACTTTATAAAGGTCTGAACGCTCGCTAACCAATATAGTGTAAAACTGAATATATCTTGTTCTATGTTGTAAAGTGTGTATGCTATATGTTTTTTTTGCTGCAGATGTAACCCAAATTGAATGCTAATCTGTTTTATGGTATAAAGTGTGTATGCTAAATGGTTGTCTTGGCTGTAGAACTAGCCTCATAGCCTAACACCAGCCTGTATATGTTGCACATCTAACAATTGCTTGGACTGTTGCCTCTTCTCCCTTCTTTCCCTGTTCTCTCAGCTGAAGCCCTATGTGCGTATCTTTGTAACCCCTACTCTGATAATGCTTGTGTTGTTCTGTTCTTTCCCTACAGCTGCCTGTGCTGCATTCTACCTTAACTACTACAGACTAGACATCTTACCCTGTAAGGATTTCTCTACAGGACCCTGCTAAAGCCCACTGAAAAGCATTGCAACAGCTAGCCCCCCTCAAGAATTTAATTACAATGTATGTACTGCTGCATATTGTAACTTAAAGTGCTTCTAGTACCTAACCTATCAAAGTGCCTGTACTTTCCTCGCGCTTGCTAAGCAGCCTACAGCAGTCTATCTCTTGCCCCTAATTACCCACTAAGCTGTAATTTAACTATCTAGCCACAAGGTGGCAATGCTCACCCTCTAAAGTTTAAAGTCCAGTTATCTATCTATCTCATTTCCCGCCTGTAGCCATCCCCAATCTCTTAGTATTTTTCCACATTGGCCTGCTCTGTCCTGTGCTTAGTCCTGATCTCCCCCCACACTCCCAAGCCTTGACTTACCTTGTTGTTCCACCTTCCACCAAGCTCCCACTTTTCTGCTTCACCTGGCTGATTGGCTCCAGCCAGCCACCTTGCCTCCTGCTCTACCTGCTCCGTTCACCCTGCAGGCTCACTCCACTCCCCTACACTGCCAATTCCCACCTGCCCCACCATTCCTACATTTATTTTGGACCAAACCCCTCCCTCTATTCACTCACCAATCATCCCCACTCTCATGCCACAATCAACCAATCATCTCCATCCTCTAACCCCTCCCTCTTAAACTCCATCTCCCAATCACAACCACTCCAACCTCACTCAAGGTCCACATATACTCCTTGTTTACCTCATCTGATACTCTCCTATCCGCCCTACACATTCCTGCCACTAAATACACATACATACCACGACCATGACTTGTCTTATAGCTCAAACAGTTCGCACCCCATTTATCTGGCTTCTATTCTTACTCCCTTTATACCATGCTACCTCCTACCATTTTTACCAACTCCACCCCTCCTTCCTATCCAACCCCCACACTCCCACCCCTCCTCCTCATCCCACTATAAAACATTTCCACAACATATCCGCCACCCTAGTCCAACCCAACCTCTTCCACTACTTCAAATTAAAGCTTGTCCCCCTCCAACCTACATACCACAAACAAACTAATTCCCTACCATCCACAATTATTAAAGACCAAATCAAAAATGTCGCTACCCTTCCTCAACTTCCTCTGCTTAGCAGGGGACATACATCCAAACCCCGGACCAAATACTTCCTCTTCTCCAAACCCCACTGTTACAATCAATATAACAAGCCACAAATACCTCAAATTCTTCACCACGAATGCCCAAAGTCTAAAAAACAAAGTAACCCACTTACATGTCTGGCTCAACCATAACCTATCCGATATTGTAGCCATCTCCAGAACTTGGTTAAAACCCCACATCTGTGATTCTGAAATCCTACCACCCGGGTTCCAAGCCCTGAGACAAGACCGCTTAAATAGAAAAGGGGGTGGGGTAGCATTAATCAGCTCTAACTTGCTGTCCATATCCCCCTACCCTAATCCTATCCCTCCATTCAACAATGCAGAACTAGTCATAGGCTTTCTAAAAGTAAATAACCATAAACGCATATGTATAACTGCCCTCTACATCCCCCCTGGTAATAACATCTCCACTCTTGAAGAAATCCTCCTCTGGACCTCTACCAATATTAAACTAGAGACCATCATACTTGGAGATGTAAATATCAACTAGAATAAAATCAACAACCCAAATCCCACCATATCCATCAATTTATATAACTTTAGCCAACTAACTAACTCTATCACCAGACCCAACAAAACTAACACACCAAGGACAACTCTAGACTGGATCTTAGTATCCGACCTCAATAAAGTCACAAACTCTGGCACTACTCCTGACCCTATAGGTGACCACTTGCCATCTTTCATCACAGAGCTACTCACTCCTCTCCTCACCTACACCAATATACCCACACCCGTAACCTCACAAACTTTAACCCCACAATCTTCTTGGAGTCCTAAAACAAACAAACTGGAACTCCCTAAAAACTCTATCACTAGACAATGCTGTAGAATTCTTCAACTCTACCTTCTTAAACATCATCAACTCCCTAGCTCCACCAAGAACAAGAAGGGTCAAAACTAAGTCCACCCCCTGGCTAACCAAAGACACCAATAAACTTATGCTACAAATGGATAAATCCTGGAAAATCTACCACCAAAATAAGCAGCCAGAAACTCTTCTTATATATAAACAACTTTGCAACCTTGTCAAAAACATATCATTAGAGATAAAAAGTCCTACTATAGTAAACTCCAGTCCAACCAATCAAACAACCCCAAACATTTCTGGAACTCAATTAATTCTCTTCTCAAACCAGGTACCAAAAATAACACCTGCCCTGACTCAGGCAAATCTGACCCTGAAATAGCCTCCCTATTCAACTCATTCTTTACCAACTCCATCGCTGACCTGACCAAGACCTTCCCTAACAACAACCCACACTCCCAACCCATACAATCTTGCATACCCTCTACACAACCCTCTGCCTCTAATCCCCCCCAGTATTTGAACTTAAACCCATCTCTACCTCCCTCATAAAAGATTACTCTCTAAATTAAAACCATGCTCCAATGCCCCTGACAATAGTCCATCTTACTTCCTAAAAATAGCCACAGACAGTATTGCTCTTCCCATCAGCATCTTAATCAACAGATCCATGCAGGAATGTTATGTGCCAAAACTATGGCGTGCTGCCTTTATCCTACCTCTCCATAAGGGAGGCAAAAATAATAGCATCTCTAATTTCTACCCCATAGCTATCCTCTCCCCAATCTCCAACATCCTAGAGAAATGCATGCACCTACAGCTTATGCCATTCCTGGCCAAGCATCAACTAATTACTCTAACCCAACATGGTTTCCAACCTGGCCATAGTACTATCATCACCCTGCTCTCATTCTTAGACACAGTAAATCTGGCCCGTGACTCTGGTAAAATTGTCTCTACAGTTCTACTTGATCTGTCCAAAGCATTCTATACCATTTCTCACACCCACCTCTTAAACCACCTTTCTAGCTTCCATCTCTCCAAGAATTCTTTATCCTGGTTCTCAAGCTACCTCTCCGACAGGTCACAGGCCATGAAATGGGGGAAAGGCACCTCTTCCTTCCTTCCAACCCCCACTGGGGTACCTCTGGGATTTATACTTGGTCCAAAGCTGTTCGACATCTTTATTAATGACTTCTACAAAGCCATACCCAATAGCAAAATTGTACAATATGCAGATGATTCAACTTTAATCTGCTGCACCCCCACCCTCCCTGAGCTACAAATAATAACCCAAACTGCCTTCTCCTCCACTGAACAATGGATGCTCTAAAACCGTCTCTCACTAAATGTCAACAAATCCAAAATTCTGATATTCTCTCCGTCAAAAGTTTCCCCCCTTGATAAAAAGTCTTTCCAAATTAATAGCCACAACAACGCTACTTAGAGGTTGTTCCTTTCACTAAACTTCTTGGGGTAACCATTGATGAACACCTAAAATTCGACACTTACATCCAGCAAAACATTAAGAAAACTCATGTTAAACTTGGTATGCTCTACAGAAACATCCACTTCCTTTCCCCTCTCACCAGACAAACCCTTTCCACTACTTATCTGCTCCCCTCAGTCTTATATGGCACTCCTCTCCTATCAGACCTATCTGCCTCTCTCTCCTCCAAACTGGAAGTCTGTTATAATAAGATTTGTAAATTTGCCACCAAGGCCAAATTCTCCTTCCATCACTGTACTGCCCTTTATTTGTTAAACTGTCTTGAACTCCCCAAACATCTAGATTACCTCCAAATTACTACAGCCCATAGACCAATTTTTCAACCTACTACGTGCCCAGCCCTAACCAATATCCTCCAACCATACACCCCTCCAAGAGCTCTAAGATCAACCCACCAAAACCTAATCACTGTCTGTAAACCCAATCGTCCTGCTGGACAGTATCTGCTATCTTTTTCTTTAGCTAAAAAATGGAATTCCTTGCCATCCTCCCTAAGGACTTGTGAAAGCTTTGAAACCTTTAAAACTCTCCTACACTTCTACCTTTCTTCCAACTGAAAATGCAACTGTTGTCTCCCCACATAGCCTTATGCTTCTCCCTCACCATAAGCTTTTCTCTACTTAACCTGACGTAATTGTAAAGGTAAACGCACCTGTACAGCCCACATTAACCTCGACCACCCTGTACCGTCTCTCTCTTCTCATTCTTTTCCCCCTCATCTCAGCTGCCTCCCTACATTTCCGACACCTTATAATCTGGGAACTTATTCCTGTTCTATAGCTTACAATAAAATCTGTAACCACGATTTCTTCACTATGATCTCTCTGTACCGACTCTATATAATACACCACGATTTCTTCACTATGATCTCTCTGTACCGACTCTATATAATACACCACGATTTCTTCACTATGATCTCTCTGTACCGACTCTATATAATACACCACGATTTCTTCACTATGATCTCTCTGTACCGACTCTATATAATACACCACGATTTCTTCACTATGATCTCTCTGTACCGACTCTATATAAAACCTTCATAAATACTTTGACACCATGATCTGTACCGACTCTATATAAAACCTTCATAAATACTTTGACACCATGATCTGTACCGACTCTATATAAAACCTTCATAAATACTTTGACACCATGATCTGTACCGACTCTATATAAAACCTTCATAAATACTTTGACACCATGATCTGTACCGACTCTATATAAAACCTTCATAAATACTTTGACACCATGATCTGTACCGACTCTATATAATACCTTCATAAATACTTTGACACCATGAAACCATATACTTTATATTGTTCTCTGACATCAATTGATATTTCAATTGTGTTTCTCTTTACTTTGATTGTAACTGTGAACACACTGTGTAACACAAACATATTTAATTGTATTTCTTTACATCATTTAATTTTGATTTTAACCGTGAATAACACTACGTAATGCGGAGCTTTTCTCCCCGGGCCTCCACTGAAAATGGGCTTCCTGAGCCCAGTGGACCTCCCCGGTCGCATCAAACTGAAAGAAATAAATAAATGTATTTATCAGCGTATTATTCTCCTGTGCCCAGAAAATCTATTTAGCCAAGTTATTTTGCAGACATACCTTATCTGTAACAATAAGAGACTAGGACAAAGCCCTGTGGGATACCCTGACTGTAACCAAGGATTTCACCTGTCCATTTACTGTATGATACTTGCCATGACCTATTTGTCAGCCATGCAGCTATCCATCTTATTGGGAGTACATCAGTGCCTAATTGTACTAATTTATTGATCAGTGTCCTATTAATGACTCTGTCACTACTGAAGCTAAATCTATAAAATTCCATCACAAAACACCTTTCCCTCCATAGCTGTTATTATATTGTCAGAGCACCCCGTGTTACCGGTGGTATTAGATCTGCTTTCAACATACGAGTGCTGATATATGGTTTCAAACCCGGACATTATACAATAATCTGTACAGTTAGGAAATTCAAAATAACACAACACAAAACATCAACGCCACAAGTTCACAAAACTGCTCTTTTCCCCTGTCCTTCTGAAGCAGTACTGCTTAACATGGATGTGCAGCACTCTGTTTACCTTTCTAACTATATCCAATCTCCTGATAATGCATAACATTATCCTTATACCAGTAAAGCCAGCTACAATAGTGCATCTGGAACCTGTAACAGAAAATAAACATGCATTGCAAATTATACTTGTGTGCCATGTAAAGGAACCCTAGGGCTTTACCGCCAAAATTATACTCTTTATTGCTTAAAACCTTGCTGCTTAGGAAAATAGTCTTCACTCAACATAAAGTTCTTAATAGGGTTTCAAGGCATATTGCTGTATGTAGTTACTGCCACTCTTCCAGAGTGTTTTGCTGGGCTAATCTCCTCAACAGTAATCAATTTAGAAACTGTAACATGGAATGACAAGAAAGGTAAATGCACCACAATTTTATAACAGCCCACAGGATGCAAGATTTACATGTAAATAAAGTGCAGTTTGAAGCAGCACAAGAAAGCCCCCAGAGAAGTCTCCAAAGTCCAGCAACCCAACCTTTAAACACAGTTCCTTCATTAGGTTTTATTAATTATTTTAGTTTATTGCTAATGCAGTGATCCTAAGCGAAGCTATGCTGCCACACAGAAATTTCGCATCATTGCAGCCTATTCTTAAATTAGCTATATAGTTTTTGAAAATTTGTATTTGTATTATAAAATGAATTATAACAACTTCAGAATGTAATTATATTGACAATTGCTAGTTAAATTATTTAGACAAATGAAAACATGCCCAGCATGAAGGGATGCTATCCAGAATAAATTATTTCCAATCACCCATATTGAGTTCTGCAGCATGAAACTGTCTAAGAAAGAAAAGATTATAGTGTTTCCTACTTTGCATTTCATTTTCACAATTAACTTTAGCTCTATTTCCAGATGGTAAGATATTTTCTCCCATGAATAAATTTATTTCTTCTTCTTAGTAATGCAAATAGCATGCTCTGTTAATGCATCCATCTCAAGTGTCATAACATAGTTAAGTAGGGGTTTGAATCCTGCCAATGGCAAGTGTTTGTCTAAGGAGGGTTAGTGTGTGTGAAAGAAATGTCCCTTGGGTTGGGAGGGTGGCCTAATGGTTAAGGTGTTTGCCTTACAAACACAAGGTGCAGGGTTTGAATCTCACAAGGGATAATTGGCTAGGCTTAAAATGGCTCGCAAGGGCAGTTAGCTTAGTACTAATCTATGAATCTATGAATCTATGAATTTAGTAGACTGTCATACCGCTAATTCAGTGGCGGTGAGGCCAGCATCAATGGACAGTCCCAGACCAGTTTCATGGAAGATTAAATCAAGTCTGAAAATGTTGCATAATTAAAATATTAACTATTCATTATTCATTTATGTGATACCCAACTAAATGCAGAGAAGTAGTAGTCTGCGAATATGTTAAGTTGCCACAATTCAGTAATAAAAAATAATGAATAAGCCACGTTTTTACTATTTCAAGTAACACTTCTGTTTTATGTTGGAGGTCAATCTACTTCTATGAAAAGTGACTTTTTTTAATTTATTTAATTTATTTATTTAGTTATGCATGTATATGTGCACTTCCTGCTGCAACTGCACTCTAACCACCATCTGCTATGCTGTTCAAAAGGAACACCCAAACGTAAACTCAAACGGGGGGGGTCACCTCTGAAGGAGTCACTACCCTCCAACCTCTCAACGTCTTAGCACAAGAAACTGGACAAAGCCTAACATGATGGGGGGACAAAGCAAACAACAAAATAGGGACACATTTTAAATATGCTCTTATCAACTTAGAATGTTGCTAGAATAACAGGAATTGCCTCCGCCCTACCCCTGCCACCATTAGCATACATTTACTGAAGGATCACAACAATGAACCAGAAGTTAGGCAACACTAAAATATACAAACTCTTCCTTCCTACTGATAACACCAATTTTCTCGTAGCTTACATAATAAAATCACAGTACTCCATAAAATGCGATTTATTCAGGATTTACCGCTTTCATCCACTAAACGTGGACTTTATCAGAACATACTCAACGTCTGTTTTTATCACAGGGAAGGGCAAATTACCTCAATTTACAATCAGGAAAGATGGGATTCAGGACAGAGGCAATGGAAAAGGAATTACAAAGGAATGGATCAGAAACCAAGGCAATGTAACAGGAATAAGAGATGAGATAGTGAATAGAGATCAGGTCATATATTCATATGAGAATTTCAATATATACAATTACACTGACATTCAATTAAAAAAAGGAAAATTTTGCCTTTCTAAGGGCATGAAATTTGTGCCAACTACCCAGTTTAATTTAGTGGCTGTACTGATTGAATTTAAACTATACCTTAGGAGATTAAATTTAGCCATCTTTTTAAAGGAGCAATAAGTTCCCACCAACAAGGGCAATTAAAGAAGAAAAGCAAATTTAATCCCCCTTCACCCCATTTTGATTACCGTATAAAAAGTTATAACTGAAGAATTGCATAAATTACAAGACAATAAGGTTAAAAGAGAGCAAAATGGAATTGGAACAAAAATGAATGGGCGGTACTACAAGACCTATGTAGTAACAATTGTATTTGGGTTATGAAACCCGACAAAGGGGGTGGGGTAGTATTGTATGAAACCTCTGCATATAATAATAAGATGTATGAGATACTTAACAGTATGAATATATATATATATATATATATAAAACAATATCTAAAACGAGGTGAATATAGCACACCATTGGATAGATTTACACCTAGAATTTCTGTTGGATAATAGAATAATTGATGAATTATATAAATTTCTTAAAGTAGAGTATCCCACATTAGCCACCATAGTGGGAATACCAAAAATACATAATGATATTTTAAATCCACTATTTCGGCTGATTATTTCAGGTAGTAAATCTAAGATGTTCCCATTCGGTGTGGTTATAGACAGATGGCTGAAACATATTTATAACAACGTATCCCATATGATTAATGATTCGTGGGACTTTTTGAGTTGTTTGACACCAGAGATGAGGAATAAAGATGTAATATAGTTGACAACTGATGTAATAGATCTTTTTTCATGCATCCCTAAGGAGGAAGGCTTAGAAGGATTTCAGAATAGTATTAATAAATATGCAGGCCTTGAATGGGAGATAGTAAGCTTATTCTGTGAGTTTATGTCTTTGATACTTGACAACAATCTCATACATTAGGAAGGAGAATATTACAGGCAGGCAAAGGGGGTAGCTATGGGCGCAGCCTGCACCCCCATATTTGCCAATTTGGTGCTCCTAGATTGGGAGGACCAATATATATTTCCAAGTGTACATTATAGGAACATCAAGTGTTACATCTGTTTTTTGGACGATATATTTATATCGTTGGAAGGTACTAGTAAAGAGATAGATGAATTTATACATTATCTAAAGCATACTAGTTCCTTTTTAAAATGTACACACACGATGAATAGGGTAGGTATTCCATATCTGGACACCTATGTTTTCCATATGGACAAGGGATTTAAAGTCCAGGATATTTAGGAAGACAACATTCAGTGACTCATACTTGGAATTCTCCAGCTGTCACATGACATGGCAGAAAAAAAGTATTTTGAAAGGGCAATACATCAGAGCTACATGAATGACATCTGGGTATGATGACAGGATAAAAGAGCTAGATTACATAGGTAAGAAGTTCACTTGTAGAGGGTATCCAGCCAGGATGATAAAGGATGTTACTCAGTATTTGAAAAATGAGTGGGGCATGAAATATAAGCCCATTTTATGTATAGGGATGGGCCAATTTAATAGTACCAGAAATACTGAAGTCTCAGAGGAATTTGGAAGACCATCTATTTTGAAATTTAATCCCTCAATGGAAGTGGTTAGGAAAATTATAAATAGGAATTGGACCATCTTAAGACATGATAAGGAGGTTTACAGTGTAGTTGGAGACAAACCTATGAAAAAAATTTAGGTAAGAATAGTCAGCTTACGGGAAGAACTCATACAAAAAATGTGGTAGTTGCAGTCAGTGTTGTGCTATATTAGAAGAAGAATCCCTGATTCTGAATAATATCAACAGAACTCAGGTTTATTTTAGGAAGGGGAACTGCAACACTAAACATGTGGTATATCTGGCTAAGTGTAGTAATTGCTCTGGGTTCTACATTGGTAAGACCAACAGACCCCTAAAAAATAGGATATATGAACATCTATACCACATTAAAAAGAAGGACAAGACCAATGCCCTTTATAGGCACCTGGAAGCAAATCCCTGATGCTCCACTTTTAAGTTTAGAATATTAGAAAGTCTGACAGAAAACCCCAGAGGGGGACATTTCAAAGCATTATTGGAGGAGAAAGAGGTCAGATGGTAGATGTTATTAAACACTACTAGATACCCGGGGATCAATGACAATATTCCCATTAATACTGTCTTGAAACTTAGGCAATAAAAGAGATACTAAAACACATTACAATGCACAATTTTGGAATAATCACAGTATTTTTTGTAGTTGGCAATATTTTTATAGTAGTTAGATAATGTAGATTAATGTGGTACAAGTTTTGAACTTTTTAGCAAGAGAGTGTTTTACATTTAGATAGATTTTTTATGAACATAGTAAATTAGGAAAGAAACAGACACAGTAAATTTATGTGTAGTAATTTTATTTATGACAGTTTATGCATATTTAGTTCATTCTAAGTGATAATTGACATTTTTCACTTAGAGGGTTTTTATTGGATGACAAGATGTATTTAAGTAAGACATCAAGTATGTTAAAATGATTCTGATGAAGTCCACATTTAGTGGACGAAAGCACTAAATCCTGAATAAATCGCATTGTATGGAGTACTGTGATTTTATTATGTAAGCTACAAGAATATTGGTGTCATCAGTAGAAGGGAAGTGTGTGCATGTTTTAGCATTGCCTAAATTTTGATTCATTATTGTGGTTCAGTTTGAGGGTACACTATTTTGTTGTAGTAATTTACTGAAGGATATCAAGTCCAAAACTCAAGGTGAGGAGCGTACCCAAATTATCAGCCAATAATATGAACATACTGCAAAACTCTGTGCAGCTACGCCTGCTTGAGAGGAACAACTAGAATTGACAATGTCAGACATGCATGCACAAAGTGCAATACTGCACTGGCAACCCACAAAAACCACTAACTGTTGCCTGCGGGTCCGGCGAGCAAGAAACGAGACACAATCTGGACACCAGCAATGACCCTCTATATGCTTTGGTATCTACTACATTAAAGTATCTTTTTTTACCTCACACCCAGATCTAGTTTCCTTCTCCCTCTTTTCTGAGCAAAACATGCAGCCGTAAAAGCCTTTACTCCCTGCGCCCGTGAACACGCATCGCTGAAGCTGTATCCACCATCACTACCTGGCCTGAAAAGTTCATGCCAAAAATGTGGCTCCTATCTCAGCTACACATGACAAAACCCTCTAAGCCCCTCCCTACTCTTACCTCATTTCCTCCTAAACATCCCTCCATCACATTTAACCCTATCCTCCCCTTATTCTCCTAATTCATGCTAACCTATATATCTAACCCCACTTGAAGATGTCCCAGGACAAAATGGTCTGTTCCAAACCTAATTTCTTACTTAAAAATTTGCTATCTGTGCAGTTTTAATACCCTTTATTGTTCACAAAATATATTTATTTATTTTATGCTTTTAAGTTGATTTTTTTAGAAACTGCTGTGGAATGAAAGGATATTTGTAGGCTGTTAGAGGCATGGCATTCCATGCCACATAGATGCTAATGAGTTGGATCAAAAATAGATAAAACATATATGGTTTTATTTAGATAGCCATAACATCACTGTTCTTAACTTTAACACAGGAGCAGAAAATATAGTAATTTAACCCTGGTGGAGATGCAGCAATCAGTCTTAATTGCCAAATTAACACTTTGTATTCTTTGCATGTTTTCCCATTGCCCACCCCTCTCATTAGGTACAACTATTTCAATAACTCCAAAGGTAAAATGTATAAACTCTTTACATTCCAAAGTGTGTTTATATTAACCACTGTTAGCGTTTTTCCTTGATATGTCATAATAATGTTCTTAAATCTTTTACATAAACTTCTTTCTGTCTTTCCAATATAAAAAGCTTGGCAGCTCAAGCAAACAGCAATGTAAATTACCCTGGCTGTCTTACAATTCCCTTTTTTGTAAAATAACACTTGAAAAACAGTAGTTAACATCTCACCTTTTTTAGTCATTTAAAAAATCTTCAAATTATTATCCACTTTAAGTTCAAAATTTGGTGGATCACCTATTAGCTTAATAAAGTCTTCATCAGTTTTAAAAATAATCCAATTTATCCTAACTATATCCTTACTTTTATGAGTCATGTAATTGTAATGTAAAACTAAAGATCTCATAAAATTCTTCCCTGTTTAGTTACTTTCAGTGGTAACCAAGTTGATCAAGTTATGTCTACAAGATGTACTTAAAGGGAAGTATATTTTTGTCCCATTCCCTACTAACTTCTTCCCTGAGTTTCATGACCATGTCCAAAGGATGTAATCTGTCTAAAAACATTTTACAAGTTTCTGTTTCTACTTAACAATAAATGCATTGCTAGAATTCATTCTAGCCATTCAAACTAGCTGACTTTTTCACTATGTTCTTGTTATAAATCCAAGGTTGGACAACTGTTGAAGTGTAAATAGATGTTTAAAAAAAGTAGGATTACAGAATATTGTGAAGACAAAAGAGTTATCTAAAGCAAAAATAGGTACATCAAAGAAATTCACCTGTTCAGTGGTAAATGAATGGATAACATTAAAAACAAAGTACTACTGTTAATATAACCCAGGAAATCCACAATTTTCAAGTGGTCTCCACCAAAAAAAAAAAAAGAAAATCAAAAATGCCATCTTAGCATAACTATAAATTCAAACAGGCAGTGTAAGATGAATTTAAAATGAAGTTGTTCTCCTAAACTAACATTACCAGACTGGAATATACTGGAGCACAAACAGCACCCATTGCAACACCTATCTTCTTTTGGCAATATTCGTCCTCAAAATAAATAAAATTGTTATGCAAAGCAAGCTCCATCAATTCAACACAAAGTT
>NC_056745.1:261496495-261584327 GCF_019279795.1 Protopterus annectens | reverse complement strand
ATTCCCCATTATTGGCTTTGTTCAGGTGTTTTGGGCCAAGGGGTTGACAGCTATGGTGAGAACTGAATTCATTAAATGGTAGCCATTTAAGTTTGTCTTCTTCTCTTTCACAAAACAGCTGATTTAGCATAGTGGTATGTTTCTCTGACTGTTTTGCGCAGGGTCCCTTGGGTTAAAGACATGGCAGTGAAATGTATGGTGGTAACACAGCATTTTATTCTAGCAAATTTCCAACATTGTACAAGCAATGTTTAAAATGTGTCCCTGTTTTTTGGGCTTTTGTCCCCCCCCCCCCCAATACATTTCGGCTTTTTCAAAATTTCTTGTGCTGTAAAGTTCAGAGATACAACTGTGTGTCGAGTAGATTTTACAAGGAAATGAGAGCTGCAGGGGAACAAAACTTTAGTGCTGCTTATTCTAAGTCTGCTTGCATTGTTAATAGCACAACAGGTAGTGTACTTGCTTTTAATGCAGAAGGTTGTGGGTTCTACTCCCACAGTAGATAGATGCATTGCTGATACTGTACTGTGTTGTAAAGTGGGTGGATGCTGGAGTCCTTTTTGGCAAAGATACATAGAGTAGTAACTATGAACCTGTTATCAGTTTCCCATACAGTCCCTATTGTGATATTACTAGCTTATCATTTTTTTTTTAATGCATGCAACATGGGCAATTTATTCCTCAAGGGCAACAGGCACTTTACTTGTAGATGAATAAACAATGACATATGAAGTTGTTTGCTAGCAGCAACCTCTTCATTGTTACAGATTTCTTTAATGTGGAATTATTTGGATGACTTTTACACTTCAGAGATTGTGCATATTTACTGATACTGGTGGAGTGTAGAAGGTTGAGTAGGCTTTTATGATGGAAATTTTCTGAATTGGGTAGTTTTGTCATTGGTGCATGCATTTTGTTTCATTATTTACTAATGTTTAAAACAATAAATTTTAAATGCCCTCTAACAACTGTACTGTATTGTACAAGGAATACAATTGAGTACAATCGGGAAGGTGTATCAAAGAGCATGTGTATGTTTCGTGTTCAAGGGGCCTATGATTTGAAAACAGCCCAAAGTTAATCTTTATCTGCCACTGGCAAAATGTATTTTCTTTGAATGTGGGTTTCAATGCTGTTTCAATGCATGTGAGTTTCAAGGGCAGAAAAGGTTTTAATGCTAAGTCTGTTTTCATTGTGAAAATGCATTGCTTTGTTTAGCAGATATCTATTGGGGTTTGTGCTGTAAAAATGCAAAATAAAACTTTCAGATGAAATCCAAATCATCGCAGAAGTAAAGCAGTATGCACATTACAGTGTTTATGGTAAACGGGGCGAAATAACCAAGGAATGGGACATTGGAACGGCTGCAGGGGGGAGGCTCCATTTGACCATGAGTTTGTGAGGGGGGAAGGGCAGCAAACTCAGACAGCCCCGGCTGAACTATACCTCTCAGCTGTCCCTATTTTTGCAGAATGAATAGATATTTGCTTCTTATTTTTGGTTTGTTCCTCGTAAAATGTGTGGTTTTCTGGCAAATCATTTAGGAATGAAGTCACTAAATGACAGACATTGAGTTTTACGTCATAACCTTCAGAAAAATGCATGCTAAAGCAAGACCTGTTATTCTATCAACTGTCTTCATTTTATACAAGAGCAATTTTTAGTAGTGTTTGTATGTTCCCCCAATATATTTGGCCATGTCCAGATTTCCTGCATTAACAGGTTGAGAGGTACGTGCAAATAAATTGCTTTATAGAATTAGGCATATCCAAACCTCTCAACTGTCCCCGATTTTGGCTCAAAATGTTGCTCTTCCCCTAATAATCCCTCTGCAAAATGGCAATTTTGGAAGAAAACATGGAGGGTTTACAATTAATAAATAACTGTAATAATCAGTTATAGATTACTTTTATTTCAGAAATGCATGTAGATTCTTTTATTTTGTCAGCTGCTCAAGTTAGCAGTACTAATATTAAAAGTTTCCCTTCTTTGAGAGGTTCCCAGCTGTATTGTGTGGCTATTTTATATTTTTGCATCACATTTTTGGACCATTTGTCATAAAATTGTGTTTTTTTTGGCAAATTAGTGGCAAATCATTAAAGACTGAAGTTAGAAAATAATGAAAGACATTTGAGTTTCAGATTTCGTACCTTTCAGAAAATTCATACTAATGCAAGACCTACTATTCTATTATCTTTCTAAGTTTATAAGAGCAATATTTAAAAATTGTCCTTAATTTTGGGCCTTTGTCCCACTTCTATGTATGGCTTTGTCCAGATTTCTTGTTCTGAGGTTGAGAGGTATGACAAATGTGTCAGGGCCATCACAGTCAGCCAGAGACATTTCAAATTGTGACAAACTTGTTGCACCCCACTCCCCCATGTAGTTACTCTGGATGTGTCCAAGCAAGGCAACGAGCAGTTATGCAGTGTAAATGTGCAGACTATCCCCCCCCCCATCCAAGGTAAACACAAGTACTACAGTGGATTTTCATCTGTCATTGATTGTGCAGAATGTTCTGGTTTCTGTCATTTTTATACTGTTGATATATGCTTATTATTATTCAGAAAGTGCCTTTTGCTCTGTGTTTAAGTAGCAGTGCTTTAATGACCATCAGATAAGCTTGTCTGATATTGTAAGATGCAATTAAGTTTTAATAAGCAGTATTGCCAACATTGAAAGTCTTTCTGTTGTTGCCAAGCAGAAAATACTTACATAACTAGATAATGTATAAGCCTTGGGTATTGAAATGCATATGACAGTATTTGTAATAAAGGCCAGGATTAGATTATGTTAAGATCATTACAGGCTTTACCTGCAAACTAAACAGAATGCCAATCTATCATGCATGGTCCATATCCTGTGCAGTAATCCTTTAAGCAATATATGTTGATCTTGTTTCTTGTTTTCTTTTCATTTTTTTACTTTGATCATGTTTTCCCCATGAAACAAGTAGATAGTTGTCAGGCAGCAAGTCTTTTTTGGATAAGAAACATTTTTACAAATGAGGGTATCACAGAGATTGCTACTTTCAGCATGTTACTTGGTACTTTAATGAAGTTGAATATAAATTATAATTAATTCAAAAAAACTGACGGCACAGTGGGCGAGAGGTATATGCACGAACTTCTATGACCATAAAGTACAAGCATACAGGTATTCCATGCAGATGCACCGCTGCTGGTGTTACATCGAGACAAAACGTCAATATAAAACTCCGTGGAACAATAACTTGTCAGATACAATAAAAATAATCCAAGCGTTCAACGGACAATGTTATGAACATTTATTATAGCAAACTCGGCAAGCGCTTTCGACTAGGTCTTTATCAAGCCATTAAAAATCAAACAGACATGCACTTATATTTATAAATAATGTGTTACAGCTTTACATATGTCATATCCTGTGAACATTAAAGGTACAAAGTCATAAAATCAAAAGATTTTCTTATATCAGAATTATATAAATGTGCAGTTATAGAGTATTCATTTTGTTTCATATTCATATGCACAATTCATAAAAAATTATTTAGATATAACATATAAAAATGTAATTCATATCTTGTTTGCACCTTAGTTTAAGGCAGTGAAATATGCTTATATGCCCTATTGCTACAGCTAAGCCCTTACTGAATTATATAAAATATAGCTTATTCTGGCTTTAAAAATGTATATATAAATGTAATAACTTCTTGTTTGTAGATATGTTGAATAAAATCCATATAGTGTATTATGTATAATATAAGTTATTTAAAATAACATTTTAATAAAAAATATAATAAAAACATTTAATATAAAATATAAATAGCTATGTTAATAAATACAAAAAAATATGAAAGAACCATGGTTCATATGTATAATGTATTCACCTTCACATGAGTACATAGAGAATAAGGATGGTTACATATACATGCCATGCAATTCTCAGTATCTCATATAAAAGTAATAAAAATATCACAAACATCATGAAATATATATAGTACATATAATCTCACACATTTAGGTTAGCGTGATTCTAACTCTCTTATATTAGGTGTGGGACTATTAGTAAATGTATAAAAAAGTGTATAGTTACAATCTTATGTTTCAAATAAATAGCTGAATAAAATCAGCATGTACTTTGAACTCCGAGCTTTAAATATTGGTTACGTTAATATTCTATCATTTACGTTACAAAATTATGTTTAAGATAAATAGCTGAATAAAGTCAACCTGTACCTTTGAGCTTCCTGGCCTTAAGTATTGGTTTGATTGATACTCTATCATTTATACCAGGGCTGCGATCTGCCCTTAACCTAATAAGGAAGCTCAAAGGTACAGGTTGATTTTATTCAGCTATTTATCTTAAACATAATTTTGTAACGTAAATGATAGAATATTAATGTAACCAATATTTAAAGCTCGGAGTTCAAAGTACATGCTGATTTTATTCAGCTATTTATTTGAAACATAAGATTGTAACTATACACTTTTTTATACATTTACTAATAGTCCCACACCTAATATAAGAGAGTTAGAATCACGCTAACCTAAATGTGTGAGATTATATGTACTATATATATTTCATGATGTTTGTGATATTTTTATTACTTTTATATGAGATACTGAGAATTGCATGGCATGTATATGTAACCATCCTTATTCTCTATGTACTCATGTGAAGGTGAATACATTATACATATGAACCATGGTTCTTTCATATTTTTTTGTATTTATTAACATAGCTATTTATATTTTATATTAAATGTTTTTATTATATTTTTTATTAAAATGTTATTTTAAATAACTTATATTATACATAATACACTATATGGATTTTATTCAACATATCTACAAACAAGAAGTTATTACATTTATATATACATTTTTAAAGCCAGAATAAGCTATATTTTATATAATTCAGTAAGGGCTTAGCTGTAGCAATAGGGCATATAAGCATATTTCACTGCCTTAAACTAAGGTGCAAACAAGATATGAATTACATTTTTATATGTTATATCTAAATAATTTTTTATGAATTGTGCATATGAATATGAAACAAAATGAATACTCTATAACTGCACATTTATATAATTCTGATATAAGAAAATCTTTTGATTTTATGACTTTGTACCTTTAATGTTCACAGGATATGACATATGTAAATCTGTAACACATTATTTATAAATATAAGTGCATGTCTGTTTGATTTTTAATGGCTTGATAAAGACCTAGTCGAAAGCCCTAGCCGAGTTTGCTATAATAAATGTTCATAACATTGTTCGTTGAACGCTTGGATTATTTTTACTGTATCTGACAAGTTATTGTTCCACGGAGTTTTATATTGACGTTTTGTCTCGATGTAACACCAGCAGCGGTGCATCTGCATGGAATACCTGTATGCTTGTACTTTATGGTCATAGAAGTTCGTGCATATACCTCTCGCCCACTGTGCCGTCAGTTTTTTTGAATTGTTTACCTTGCTTATTTTGAAGGCACGAGAGTGTTTGTGAGCGCTACCTTATTTTAACTGTGTCAATAAATTATAATTAGAACTGGAGTGCAAGGAGAAGTGATTTGAGTTAAGTGCTGCTTGTTTTTCTTATACTTGATTTTGACTGGCATTCCAATAATGTATTTAAAAAGTAATTTACTTTTTCATGCCTCACATCCTTTTTGTTTCCATCTAGATATTAAGTAAGCTGTCATGCAGCCAATGGATTGACATTTTTTTTTTCTTCTACACTTCATTTTATCTTAATTGGACTCCCATAATGATGGTTTGGCACCAAGGGCAGCGTATTTAATTAAAGTTTTTGTGGTTTTGGAGCATAGCTCCTCCCCTTTCTAGTTGGTCACACCCATTCCCATTGATCCCACCCATTCAGCTGTCTCCTGCAGCCTCCCTTTGATTTGAAGTCACCAGCCGCCACTGCTTCCAATTGTGCTTTCAGCTCCTCATCTAATAAACTATACAGTTTTAAATCATCCACAAAAAGAAGAGAAGTCTTTCCACTTTGTTGTTTTTTGGGAGACAAAGTGTAGCCATGATCTAATCTGTTAAGTAAATGTTTAATGGGTTAAGGGAAAGACAAAAGAGCAGCGGTGACAAAGAGTAACCCTGGAAAATCCCACTTTAAATTTTTATCCCTGGAATAATAATTTGTCCTTTATCATGGCTTAACTGCAAAGTAGTCTGCCACTGTTTCATGGTTGCTGCAATGTAATCAATCGGTATAGTGTGTATCTTACACATTTTTAAGCACTCCTTTATCCATGAATGTGGAATACTACCAAATGCTTTTTTGTAGTGTATCCATGCCATACTTAGCTTCCTCCCCTTTTTACACCTCTCCATTAGATTCTTTCCCTTTTTACCCTTCTCCATTATGACTTGTTTAACAAGTGATCCTTTGTTCCATATAACTTTCTTTTGTTACCCTTTTGTTCTATTGCCATGATTAAATTTTCTTCTAAATAACTACAAACTCTGCTGGCATGAATTCCAGTGTATATCTTATACATCATTGTAAGGCAAGCTATTGGTCTATAGTTTTTTAGGATAGCTTGTGGCTTCGCTCTTAAGTAGGAGTATTGTTTTTCCTGCTGTTAACCAGGTTGGTGTCTGTTTGGTTTGCACCTACAAATAGTTCTTACTCATGGCTAAATCTTAATGTAAAGATGTTAATACTTTCAGCCAAAAGTTAGGTACTACAACTGGGCCTGGGGTTTTCCAATTAGGAGCTTTTCTTAATTTTGTTTCAATCTCTCTTTTTTATTTTTTATCCAACCTCTGTCCATGATATATGCTATATAAAATACAGTCTATATATTAGTGTCATCTTGGTGAGATTTTGTATAAAATAGGGACCACCTCTTGAAAGTACTCACCAAGACTTGTGGATGAATTCAATTCCAACAAGAGGTGATCTGTGCCTGATGTACAAGGCCATGTCCAATCAGGAATTGATGGACATGCTCCACCTCAAAAAATCCAAATCCATCAGAACCACGAGAGCTAAAGATTTAAACCTCAGCACAAATATGAATAGGACATGCTGGAGCGACAGATTCATAACTCAGAGGATTCCCATACTCTGGAACAGAATCCCAGTTCATGTTAGGTAGAGCCGCTCACTGACTCTCTTCAAGAGAAATCTTGACGAGTGGATGGGAGATCATAGGTTTACCCCAGGGGTCATCTCTGAGTCACTACTAGACAGAGGCACAGTAAACTAATTCTATTATGTAAAGGAGTCTTCACTGTATCACTACTAGACAGAGGCACAGTATTCTAAGTCTATTCTGTACACTTTTGTACCATTACAATGGGTGGCGAAAGCCACATCACTATGGCTAGGCTTATAAATGCCCCAGGGCAGATAGCCTAGTACTAAACTATAAAACTATGAAACAAAAGTACTCTCCTTTGCTTGCAGATTTATCATCTCTCCATTCAAATCATCATCAATGCGCATGGTAAGCTGAGATTGCAGATTTAGATGGGGAAACCCACATGTGGCCATTATCCCTAAGAAAGTGTATCAAAATATGTATCCCAGCAATAAGGCAACTCATATTCCTCAGGCTGTCCTAAAAAGCTTATGCCAGAGTGCCTGGGAGGGGATTCTGGCAAATAGTTAAAACTCACATTCAAGTGGAATGGGTTCCATTAAGGCCACAGAACAGTGAGCCATCTCTTAAACCTTATGCAGGTCTGTGAGAAGTTACAACAGTTTGCATATACAGTCTATGCTTGTTCTGTGGACAGAAGGCTTATGACTCTGTGTCATGGCATATGTTGTGGGATGTCCACAGGAATATAGGGTACAAGCCCAATGCAGTATGCAAACTGGCTCCTGCACGAATGGGGAGAGAGTTTGATTTGTAGAAATTTAAAGGAGATCTTGGGTACTCCCAAGACTCTATGCTGTAACAACTTTTGATTTTCAGTGTAGGATGAAGTTGAGTTGAGATGATATGCTGTCTGAGGATCTACAGGTAACAAGACTGTTGTTTGCAGATGCCATTGTGTTTTTTTGGCCTTCTTTGGCCATATCCTTGCAAATGTACTAGAGTGAATGGATGTTCAGTATGAACTGGATGGAATAAAAGTCCTCCCCTTCCAATCTGAAACTCTAGTACAGTCAAAAATCAAACAGTAAACTGTCTTTACATGGGAAGACACATCCCTAAGTGGAGGGGTTTAAGTGTCATAGAGTTTTTTAAATGACATTTTTCAAGTAACTGGGATAGTGCTGACAGATTTTTGAGTAGTGAACCAATCAATGGTGGTGATATCAGTGTGACCAAACAACTACCAGTTTACTGATCTGTCTACGTCCCCATTCTCACCTGGACACATGAGCTGTGAACAGTGAAAGAAAGAATGAGACAAGCACTGGTAATGAGATACAGTCACATGGCCATTGGACTTTTGTTCATACCAGGGTGAGGAATTCAGAGCCATGAAGTATGGCCACTCTTCTTTTGGTCAACAGGAGCTAAATGGGTTGGTTCAACCATCTTATAAGGATGCATTATGGCACTTGCTGAAGTTGTTATGAGTAAATAACCAGCCAAATGAACCCCTAAGACATACACAATACTTGCTGGAGAGATTATCTCTCTCAGCTGGCTTGAGAGTACTTTGGGATTGCCAGGATGAACCAAAATTTATACCCGAGGAACATGAAGTTAATATCCTGCTTTATTCTGCTTAGTATTGTGCCACAGTAATCCCCGCCAATAGATGCAGGAAAAGAGTGAGCAAGTAGGTGAGTGACTGAGTGAGTAAAATGAGATCTGCAGAGGTACAGGTGTGGATCCACCCAACTACCAATACATGAACCCAGTGAATGTGCACAGATGCAGAATGTACCACAGTAAATGTTCAGCATTGTGTTTTATGGTCTGTGCATCTTATAACTCACACCACAATAAGAACTTCACAGCTTGATGTGCAATCCTTACAGTTCCCCTAAGATCAATCCTCTGCACCCCATTCTACTGAGGCTCTCCTTCAATAAGGAAAACGTTATTCTCTTTATCTACATGTTACTCAATACCACCACTCACTTTCCCTGAATCTGAGCTGTCATTCCTCACACGAAAATATATGTATTTTTTATACATTTGGTCACCCAGATCCATATCCTTAATATATATATATATATATATATATATATATATATATATGGATCTACTTTACATGGTTGACATTTCACAAAGCCAAAGACCATATGGCCGAGACCATATGATCGACTTTTGAGATGTCGATTATGTAAAAAAAAAGAAAAAAACACAACAATAACTAACCTAAACATTGCTAGCAGGGGGTCAAGCCCCCCTGCACCCCCAAACTTAAATATACCCACTCCGAGATCGCACTACAGTGCGGAAGATGTAAATCTTTCCATTCTGCACTGTACAGAGATGCCCATTTCGCATGGCCGACATTTCAAAACTGAAATGTCGACCATGTGAAGGGGACCCATATATATATATATATATATATATATATATATATATATATATATATATACACACACAAACACACACACACACACACACACACATATACACACTTCAACTACCCTACCATTAACTGGGAAAACTACTCATGTACCAACTCCTTAGCTCAACGCTAAGTGAAGGGGACCCATATATATATATATATATATATATATATACACACACACACACACACACACACACACACACACACACACACACACACACACACACACACACACACACTTCAACTACCCCACCATTAACTGGGAAAACTACTCATGTACCAACTCCTTAGCTCAACGCTTTCTGGAATTCATAAACTCCAATGCCCTGGATCAACTTATCCACACCCCCACCAGGGGCAACACTATCCTAGACCTAGTCATTACCAACATGAGTGACCGGTGTTCCACACCTGAAGTCAACTCCTTGTTGGTCCGATCCAACCATAAGCTAATCACCCTTGATATCCACATCCCACCCCCACCCCCATTAAGAAAACCACAGTAAAAACATTCTCCAAAGCCAACTTCATGCTTCTTAAGACAGAAGTGGTGAACTTCATGAAACCCATGCAGATGGACAATACAGTTACAACTGCTGAATCCTACACAAATGCACTCTATAAGCACTTACACGAGTGCATGGATCATGCTATCCCAAACAGAACCAAGACGCTATCCTCCAAAAAAAGAAAGCCAATCTGGTGGTCCCCTGCCATAAACAAACTGTACAACAGAAGGAAGAAACTGTTGCAAAAGAGAGTAAAATCCCATGAGTGGAGGGGCTCCCTGGTCAGCTTCAGTAAGAAGCTGAGATCCCTTATAAGATCCCCCAAATCTAGCTACGAAAACCAAATTGCCACTAATTCCAAGGACAACCACAAAGCATTCTATAGCTATGTCAGGAATCTCGATGGCAACACCCAGATCTGCTTTGTGGCCTTAATGGAACCCATTCCACTTGAATGTGAGTTTTAACTATTTGCCAGAATCCCCTCCCAGGCACTCTGGCATAAGCTTTTTAGGACAGCCTGAGGAATATGAGTTGCCTTATTGCTGGGATACACATTTTGATACACTTTCTTAGGGATAATGACCACATGTGGGTTTCCCCATCTAAATCTGCAATCTCAGCTTACCATGCGCATTGATGATGATTTGAATGGAGAGATGATAAATCTGCAAGCAAAGGAGAGTACTTTTGTTTCATAGTTTTATAGTTTAGTACTAGGCTATCTGCCCTGGGGCATTTATAAGCCTAGCCATAGTGATGTGGCTTTCGCCACCCATTGTAATGGTACAAAAGTGTACAGAATAGACTTAGAATACTGTGCCTCTGTCTAGTAGTGATACAGTGAAGACTCCTTTACATAATAGAATTAGTTTACTGTGCCTCTGTCTAGTAGTGACTCAGAGATGACCCCTGGGGTAAACCTATGATCTCCCATCCACTCGTCAAGATTTCTCTTGAAGAGAGTCAGTGAGCGGCTCTACCTAACATGAACTGGGATTCTGTTCTTACAGCACAAAGGCACGAAAATTACAGAACCAGCTGATGTTGCCAACATCCTGGCAGATAGCTTCAGTGCTAACTTTAACCCTCTTTCACCTCCTAAAGGGCCCATATCTATACAGGGAGAATGCAGAGTCCCTGTAATCACAACTATGCAGGTAAACGCTGCACTCTCTAAAGCCAAAAACACAGCATCCATGGGACCGGACAACATCCCAGGCTGAGTTTTACATGAACTTCAGAACAAACTGGCTCTCCACTTAAGCACCATGTTCAATAATAGCCTGGCATCAGGCTTTGTGCCCACTGAATGGCGCATAGCAACAGTTATCCCACTCCACAAAGGGGGAGCCACCACTGATCCCAGGAACTATCGTCCTATTAGCCAGACAAGCCTGGTCTGCAAGGCCATGGAACGTATCATCATGGAACTCATAAACAAAGACACTGGTAACCTCCAAACTCTGGATCCCACCCAGTTCGGGTTTGTGAAAGGCAGATCGTGCCTCCTGAACCTGATTGACATCTTTGAGGCAGTCACCAAAGCCGTAGATGAGGGTAAGGTGGTTCACACAGCCTATCTTGACCTCGTCAAGGCCTTAGGCACCATCCCCCATTCTGGAATTATAGCTAAACTCACTAAACTAGGTATAAATCCCTACGTCACAAGATGGGTTGCCAACTGGCTCACTGACAGAACCCACACTGTAAAAGATGCAAATCTGACCTCAGAGCAGTGACAAGTGGAGTATCACAGGGTTCCGTCCTTGACCTTTCCTGTTTGATATCTAACTTCTCTGAAGTACAGGCTAACACAGACGGCCTCTGGCTAATGAAGTTCGCAGATGACTGCAAACTAGGAGCTATAGTCAAGTTCCCAAATGATGTGGACATCCTACAGAAGGGCATCTCTGAGACAGATGCCTAGTGTCAGAGCCATGGCCTCAAGCTCAGTGCCAAAAAGTGCGTCATCCCCTTTGGTAAAAACTCTGTACCCATGAACTACCACATAGGCAGCAATCTACTTAACACCGAATGTGTGATGAGACCTTGGGACCCAGGTGGACAGTAGTCTCTCCTTTGATAGTCACATCACCACAGTAGTCAGGAAGTCCTTCTACGTGGCACACCTCATCATAAAAGGGGTCTCATCCAGGAAAAAAGAGGTAATTGTTCCCCTTTTCTCGGCACTCATTAGACCCATTCTAGAGTACAACACCCCTTTTGGAATGTACCTCACAAGACATCTGCAGCAGCTGGAAAGGCCACAGAAGTACCTCACAAAGAGGATTACTGGCCTCAAACAAATGCCCTACACTGACTGCCTCAAAAAACTCCAGCTTTACTCCGTAGCATATCGCCTACTCTGAGTTGATCTCTGCCTAACATATAATGCTATGTCAAACCCAGAGCTGTTGGACATGCTACGCCTAAAGAAATCTCAATCCTTCCGAGCTACACGCTCTAGGGACCTAAACCTGGTCACCACAATAAACAGGACATGCTGGAGGGATAGATTCCTGTCCCAGAGACTTCCCATACTCTGGAACAGGCTACCCATCTACGTTAAGCAAAGTTCTTCATTAGCACTTTTAAAGAAAAATCTTGATGAGTGGATGGGAAAAAGGAAATACATACCCGGGGATCACGTCTGTGTCTCTGCTGGAAGAGGCAAAGGAAAATAACTTTCTTGGGTGGCGTAAGCCAGGGAACCTTGTTAGCTAGGCTTACATAGACCCTTGGGCCGATAGCCTAGTACCTACCTATGAACCTATATATATATATATATATATATATATATATATATATATATATATATATATATATACACACACACACACACACACACATACATATATATGTATATGTGTGTGCATGCTCATATTTCCAGTTCATGCTGATGTTAAGGAGGCATTTACAGTAAGTCCTGCACTGTATGTAAATACCTTAAAGCAGATACCACTCTTATTCTTCCTTTAAAAAAATAAACACCAGACATATGCTTACCCCCCATTCCTAAAAGAAAATGCCACAACATTATTTAATATAATGTGGTTCCTCCCATTTGATCTACCTACAGTAAACTCACTGTCCAACCCACATGCACATGTAGTTTCATTTAATGAATTATGCAAATGTAATAAAGCCTTCAAAAACTACAGATTATATATCAGTGTTTATTTCCGTATGGTTTCTGACTCTGGTGCATTTTAATGGGCATGTCAACTAATCCAATAACTTAATCCAATAAAATATGATCAAGTATAAAAAAAACACATTTTTTATTCACACTCTCACACACACATACACACACACACACACACACACACACACACACACACACACACACACACACACACACACACACACACACGGTCATTTATTGCACTGTTGTGATTATTTTGCTGCTTGTGTATCTTTCCTACCTTTAAACTACAACAAAAAGAAAAAAAAAATTTTTGCTTTTTTCCCACTTTCTGAAAGTTAAGAAAGTTCAGTTACAGATTTGCTGTTCTGAACTGTTTGGAAGTTTCTAGAAGGCCAGTGCTTGCTTGGGCTAAAGGGAAGTCTCTGTGTTCACCAGTGGGAGTGGTAAACACTGAACAGCCTGCCTGTCCCTGGAGGAGTGGTTACTACCTAGAAGCTGTAGTTTTATTGGCCATTTTGGGTCAATTCTAAACTCCTTGATCTCTCTCTCTTAAAACCCTACAACTCTCTTTTTGCGCGGTTTTGCACACTGAGCAGCATCGGGCAGCGCCGCCTAAACAGGTTTAAACTATTCCAGGCTCCACAAAGTCTGCTCTTCACTTTTTCTCTTAAAACTGTTCAAACTCTCAAAATAATCACTCTATTCTCTTTCTAAAGCCCTGCACTTGCTCAGTTCTTATAAGGAAACACCAACTAACTAAAGCACTAAACCCTCCTTGACTTCTTATAAGTATTAGACTCCCGATTGGTCCTTCCTGATCAAGTGAAAAATCAGTTCCCTTCCCTAATCTGATCAGTAAAAAAAACAGTTCCCTATACTAATCTGGTATGTCCAAGGGTCAGTTTCAAGGTTACTCTCCAGTCCAGCTGGTGAATCTGGGAATTTTGAGGCAATGTTACAATTGCCTTATGTACACAGACAACCCTCTCCTCCTTCCAACAAACTCTAATACATGTGAGAGATGCAGTTACACAGCCAAACTGGAGGCAGAGCTCTCTCATCCCAAGACTGGCACAGTTAGTCAGGAGGAAAAGGTAACCACCCACACCACAAATCCAGTCTCACACAGACCTATTGCATCTGCATACCCAACACATAAACACACAAAAACATACTCGGAGGCTCTAAATAAAAATCTGCCTAAACAGCAAAGACCTCCTAAGCAGATATCAAAGCAACAGCCACCCCTCAACAATACCCACAAATTGCATATCTCACAAAATCAGTGTGCCTCACAGTCACAGCCCATAAGGCCAAACAACACACCAAATACACTTGTTATAGGGGACTCTATTGTCCGGCACACTGACGTCCCACTCACCAGACTGAACAAGGAGAAGGTCACTGTAAGCTGCCTGTCGGGTGCCAGGATCCGCCACATAATGCAAGCACTCAGGTCACTCCAAAGCAAGTACAAGTATGACTCCGTCATTGTCCATGCTGGTATGAATGACCTGAGATGTACCTCCCTGGACTACATGAAAAGAGACATAGAGGAGCTCTCTGACCATGTAGCCCAGGCTGGTATGTCTCTGACCTTGAGTAGCATCTTGCCCTCACGAAGAATGATGCCACAGTATAAAGACAAAATGATCAGTTTCAACAATTGGCTAAAGTATTGGTGTCATTCAAAGGGGATTCAGTGTCTGTCAGCCTGGGATGACATGCTTGACAAGCCACATTGCTTCGCTAGGGACGGCTTGCACCTGTCACCCTTAGGCTTTCGTATACTGGACAAGGCTCTTGACACCCCTCATAGTGCCTTTTTTAGGCAAGGCTCAAAGGACAAACCCACCTCCATAGACAACCCAAAGATAAAAAAACTAAAGGTAATGCTACTCAATGCCAGAAGTCTAAACCTCAAGAAGCAAGCACTCGAGACTCTCCTCAGTATGGAGAAAATCGATGTCTGTGCAGTAACAGAAACCTGGTTCAAGGCTCCTGAGAGCACCCCAGCACTACCAGGTTATAACTCATACCATGCGTTTCGGCCCCAAAACTCGGACCGAAGCACAAAAGGAGGGGGAGTATCTATATTCATCAAAGATAACTACACCTCCAGGTTAGTGGCACTGCACGAAGCATCAGAAACCATCCATGTGGAACTAACAGCGGGCAAAACTGCCTTTCAGTTTGTAGCTTGCTACAGAACACCCTCCCTATTACAGGAACCCCACTTGGCATTCCTGAGAACACGGGGGAATATGAAGGTCTCTCCAAACACTATGTTATTGGGTGACTTCAACTACTCAAGCCCAAACACCCTTGCCCAACGGTTCCTTGAATTTATAAACTCTAATGCAATGGAACAACTGGTCACCACTCCCACAAGAGGGAACAACATATTGGACCTGGTCATCACCAACATGGGGACTCTATGTTCCACACCAGAGGTAAACTCCTCATTGGTAAGATCAGACCATAAACAAATTTCCCTGGACATCCATATCCCGTCCCCACCCCCAGCCAAGGAAATCACTGTAAAGAATTTCTCCAAAGCCAACTTTGCACTTCTCAAGACTGAGGTGGAATCCTTCAAAACCCCTGGGCCAGAGGATAATACAGCCCAATCCACAGAATCCTTTACAAATGCATTCTATGAGCACCTGCAGGAATGCATGGATCGTGCTATCCCAAATAAAACCAAGACTCACTCCTCCAAAAACAGGAGACTGGTCTGGTGGACCCCGGCCATAAATAAGCTATACAACAGAAGGAGGAAGCTACTACATGACAGAGCAAAATCCCAAAAAGGGAAGGCATCTCTGATCAGTATTAGCAAGAAACTACGATCCCTCATAAAATCATCAAAGGCCAGTTTCGAAAGAAAAATTGCCCTTGACACTAAAGATAATCACAAGGTCTTCTTTAGTTATGTCAGGAACATGGGCGGAAACTCCCAGATATGCTCTGAATTGTTGCATAATGGTACAAAATATACCGAACCTACAGACATAGCCAACATCCTGGCAGACAGATTCAGCGCAAACTTCTCCCCCCCTTCCCCAAAGGAGCAAATGCCTATCCCAACTGAATGTAACCTCCCTGACATCACAGATGCACAGGTGAAAGCTGCCCTCTCCAAAGCAAAAAACACAGCATCTATGGAACCGAACGGTGTCCCAGGCTGTGTCTTACACAAGCTCCAAAAAGAACTGAACACTCACCTTAAGTCACTGTTCAAACTTAGCCTTACTACAGGATATGTACCCAAAGAATGGCATACAGCTACAGTGGTCCCACTCCACAAAGGTGGTGCCACAAAGGACCCCGGAAACTATCACCCCATAAGCCTGATTAGTCTGGTCTGTAAAGCTATGGAGCGTATTATCATGGAACCCATAAACAAAGACATTGGGAGCCTCCAGACACTGGATCCTACCCAATTCGGCTTTGTTATGGGCAGAGCTTGCCTCTTAAACCTAGTTGATTTCTTTGAAATAGTTAGCAAAGCCATAGATGAGGGCAAGGTAGTCCACACAGCCTACCTGGACTTTGCAAAAGCCTTCGACACAATACCCCACTCGGGCATCATAAATAAGCTTACCAGCTTAAATTTCAACCCCTATATCACAAGATGGGTTGCAAACTGGCTCAGAGATGGAACCCACATGGTCAGAATCGCAGGTGCCATGTCCGAATCCAAACCAGTTACAAGAGGCGTCCCACAGGGCTCAGTTCTGGGACCTCTCTTGTTCGGTATATACTTCTCTGAGGTTCAGGCTAACATGGTGGGATTATGGCTGACAAAGTTAGCAGATGACTGCAAACTGGGGGCCATAATCGAATCTCCAGCTGACACAAGCATCCTCCAAAAGGGTCTCACAGAGACGGATGCTTGGTGCCAGAGCCATGGCCTCAAGCTAAATGCTAAAAAGTGCATAGTCATCCCCTTTGGGAAAAACAAGGTGCCCACAAATTACCACATAGGTGGTAATCCATTAATCTGGAAGAAGTAATTAGAGATTTGGGGACCAACGTAGATAGTAATCTCTCCTTTGATAATCACATTGCCAAAGTGTTTAGAAAGACCTTCTATATAGCCCTCCTTATCACGAAAGGGTTCGCATCTAGATCAAGAGAGGTCATTGTGCCCCTCTACTCGTCACTCATCAGGCCCATAATTGAATACAATGCCCCTTTTGGGATGTACCTTACCCGACACCTGCAGCAACTGGAGAGACCCAAAAGTACCTCACCAAGAGGATCATGGGCTACAAACAGATGTCCTATGCAGCTCGACTAAAGAAACTCCAGCTCTACTCAGTTGCTTACCGCCTACTCAGAGGCGATCTATGCCTGACGTACAAAGCCATGTCAAACCCAGAATTAATGGACATGCTCCACCTCAAAAAATCCAAGTCCCTTAGAGCTACACGCTCCAAGGACCTAAACCTCAGCACAAAAATAAATAGGACATGCTGGAGGGACAGATTAATTTCCCAGAGGCTCCCCTCACTCTGGAATAGAATCCCAATTCATGTTAGACATAGCCCCTCGCTGACCCTCTTCAAGCGAAATTTGGATGCGTGATTGGGAAATCGCAAATTCACCCCTGGGATCTCTCCTGTGTCCCTGCTAGACAAAGGCACAGTAAACTAATCTTAAAAGGGTACCTTCTGTGACCTACTTTACAGAGGCACAGTAGGCTAATCTAATAGGGAGGCGGAAGCCAAATACACTCTGGCTAGGCTTATAAATGCCCTAGGGCAGATAGCCTAGCATCTACCTATGAACCTATGAACACACACACACACACACACACACACACACACACACACACACACACACACACACACACACACACACACGTCTCATAGGAAGCACTTTTGCTTTATATACACTTCATCAGACTTAGAATCCAATTAAAAGAAGTTTGAATAAGTGAATATTAAGTGACATACAAAACCCACCCCCATTCCACACCACACACAACACCACCAAAAAACCACAAAAGCCCACAAGCCCACACTAAACCTTACCCCACCCTAACACTCGTCTACCACTACCTACCCTTACCTCCAACCCTAACTCCACTTAACCCCCTAACCTACCTAACTCCCCCTAACTCCTAACTAACCCCTCTCTAAACCCCCTAACCCTAACTAACCCTACTATCCCCACTACCCCCCACCCCCACCACACACTCCACACTACCTGCCTCGCCGACCCCTGTCCGTCACACACGCACTTCCACACAGCCTCGGCATCCTCGGCGTTGGTGTTGTCATTGTCATCCATTCGTGTCGTTCTTCTGCATCTGCGATGTTCTGCAACCAGCGATCGCGGTCTCGGTCGTCTTTCCGATCTTTCTGGAGCTCAGTTTTCGATGTCGGTCTTCTCAAAGAACCTAAGTGACATGACAAATCAAAACCAATAACCAGTGTGCTAATGCTTACCTTTTAGTGTAGCTGTAAAATTTCAGTCCATTGTTAATGTCTGGATAATAAATAACAAAGGATAATCTCCCATTCAAACCTATGATGCCATTTACTCTCCAAGTGGGAGAGTTTTTGTCATTGTGTTTGTAGGTTCCATTATACTGCTAGATAATTAGTGTCTTTGTCTGTAGATAAATAATCATATTCACTCACACATGACCATCCACTGGGATTGTTGTTTAAAGACACTAATCTCAGAATGCTGGATATGGGAGTATATTTTTGGTGAAATCAAATGTCAATAACTAAATAAATTATGATTTCTTTACGATTTTGTTCTAGTAAAGAAGATTTTGCTGTAATAATTAGTCAAACCTTTATGTATGTACATTTGTTCATATTTAGGCAACTTGAGTGTCCAACTCTGAATATCTGCAGAAATCCAGCGAGAGATCTCTCTCACTTCACTTCTTCACTGCACTCAAACTTAAGATCATATTTTCTGAATTCTTGTTGCTTCACCAAACCAATTTCAAGCAAATATTATTTGTGTGGATAGATGGAAAAGCTAACAATTTTTTTCCCTTTTTTTTTTTTTTTAGCATGGGAGGGTCTCTGCCCTCGGTGTTGTGGATCGCCCACCCATATCCCTCTTGCCACTTCTTTTTCTAAACCTATAACTCTAGTTGAGAAACCTCAGAGATTCATAACAGAAAAGATTAGTCTATAGACTGATTGCCTAATCTTACATATGAATGATGAATCCAATCAGCTGCTGAAGGAATCTTTTTCAGGCATCATCTGAACCACCACCCATGATCATGTTTTGGTACAACATAAGATTGTACAATCAGGGCTGATGTGTTATTAAAAGTGCTGGTCTTCTCCTTTAAGTCAGTCAGTAAGTTTTACAGTTTCTTCTTCTGTAGAGCTACTTGGGTGGTGATTACTGTTGTCTTTGCCAGTTCTTGCCCCTCTGCAGTTGTGCAGGATATAGCCCACCATCTTGGGTGGTGATTACTGTTGTCTTTGCCAGTTCTTGCCCCTCTGCAGGTGTGCAAGATATAGCCCGCCATCTGCTGAATCTTGTCCTCTTCTCCAGCAACCCCACTTACTCTTTGTTTACTCCCTGTAAAGTAAAACTCCCTTCACTGCTAATATAGGCCGATCCTGCAGATGAACACGGCAGAGTAAGCTATAAAGAGGAACCCAGGGGCATTTTCCTTGACTTCACTTTTCCTGTTGTCTGATACTGCTGTTGTACAGTAACAACATCTTGCCACGTTTAATTTGTTTGCATAGACCTGCAACGGGTAGCATGTCAATTCCCCATACAGCAAAGGGGGAGTAGGTGCCCATCCCGTAACAGACTTGCCATCACCCAAACATGACATGGGGAGTGAATTATGTGACAAGTTACTGCAGGATTCACTGCTCAGTGAGTTATTATGGTGATAGTTTGTGCCATCCTAACATAATGGAACCTAACTAAGGTACTTTCTTTTACCTCCACTTGGAGTTTATACCATCTACAAAAAAATATGTTTCATGATGTACCTGTCTCACCTCTTACCAATATTATTGCTGGTTTGAACACAAGACTGTCCACCTTTATTCATATCTGCCATTCTAGAGGTATGTTCTATGCACAGAATTTCAGACAGGACAGTCTGCATCATTGTCACACTTTAGTAGTCTATGTGTCTCTGACTAAAGAGATAACACTGTTTATCTGCCATAACAGCTCATGTTTTTTAAACCTATAATTTTCCTCATCACAAATCTCTGCACCTTCTTGAGCTAGACCAGCTGGTAACACAAAAACTGAAAAGGATTTGGGGTTAGCATAATGGTTAAGGTGTTTACTTCATAGACAAAAGGTACAGGGTTTGATTCTCACCAAAACAAATTAGCTAAGCTTAAAATGACCCACAAGGGTAGCTAGCCTAGTACTTACCTGTGAAATTCTGGATTATATTAGATAACTGGAATGGTCAGTGGTATACAGAGGAACAATTATTTACATGAAATGGCTAAACATGCATTTGAGTATCATGTGTTCAACCCCATAAGCCATTCTACCTACCGTGGTGGCAGTGGCTGACATGTATCTTAGCATCCATCCTTCTTTAACAATGACATGCATTTTTAGTCTTTGTCCTTGTACTTTCTAATTAAAATTCATTTCTCCCTTCTGTAAGTAAGCATTCTACTATTCTTCTAATGCAGAAAACAATGCCTTTTGTCATTATGCCAGATATGAGTCATATCATACTCTTTTTAAAGTACCGGAGCTGGGGGAGTTACCATTATAAAGATCATAAAGTTATTTGCGCATTCAGCTACTTAAGTTATGATCATTATCTGCTTTTAGGAAAAAAGGTGCTAAAAAAAGAGAAGAAATAGCACATAATCATGTAGAATGCCACTGGTTATACCTTGATCAGATTGTATAATATGGCTCCAGCCTTTACTTTGCTGTATTCCATTAATTAACCAGTATTTTACCCACAGGATGGCTTAATGATTTACATGCAGTATGCATAATTTGTTTATAGCTCGCACATGGAATCAGAAGCCATAGCTTTCTACAAGTAAGTGATGTGTTCTGTCAGTCCATCTGTTGTTACATCTTCAAATACGTGATAAGATTTAGTATACATTATCTACACCTTATAAAACTGCATTGGTTTCAAGACAAACTAAAGTAGGTCATCTGCATCCTTCTGGGCTAATTTCATTGTGATTCTTAACACGGCCTGGCAGATATTACAGGACAGGCTGAATGGCCTATAGTAAATAGGATCTGTTGTGACCTCAGCTTTTTTTTGTATAGGAATATTGACTGCCGGAAATCAGAGTGTTCAGAGTTCAGGTACAGACCCCACCTCTGTGAGTTTTTTAAGAGTAAGGGTTTAACAAGGGTATCCTTGGCTCTGTACAAGAAACTGACCATGACACGTTCAAGACCCATTGAACTTGTGTTTCTAATTTTATCAACTGCTGTCGTGATCATATGTTTTTGTTGGCAGGAATATTATTTCCTCTCTATATTTGTGATTCATGTTTATTCCCAGAGGTTTTGATAATACATTTGGTTGTTAACTTTTTTGCAGTTTATAAAGTGTGTGCTTTAGATGAGGTCATTAGTTCTAGATGTAGGGGATGAACTGATATTCATGACATAATGGTCACAGCTCCATCTAGTTGCTGTTTGGCAAAGGACTACAAGACTCCACACTTCTTCTTCTTTCGGCTTTTTCCTGGTTAGGGGTCACCACAGCGGATTACCTGTCTGTTCATGATTGGCAGTGGAGTTTTACGGTGTCGAGTTGCCAGCCCGGCGCCCAACCTTCCACAGAAGGCACACACATGCACACACTCACACCTAGGGCCAATTTAGAGTGTCCAATCCACCTACTTTTTCTTTGGGATGTGGGAGGAAACCGGATCACCAGGAGGAACCCCACGCGACCACAGGGAGGATATGCAGACTCCGCACAGAAGGCACCCCAGCAGAGAATTGAACTGGAGAACCGTATAGGCAAAAACACTTCTTGGTTTAATGACTGAGCTGCTGAAAAGTGTTAATGAATTTCTTTGTTTTTTTTGTACCCATACAATCTTTTTGTCACGAGCCTGACATTAAAAAAAAGATTTATAGCTAGAAAAATATTATATATCTCTTTAATGTATGAATGGATTTGCTGTCTATTAAACTAACAAGGTGATTAATACCACCAGTGTAAATTTTTTTCCCTTGAGATAAATATCTGTATCACAAAGGATTTGTAAGGAAAATGAAACATTTCGTTAGTTACCTGAAATGTAAAAGTTAGCATTAAGAAAATGTTCAATGAAAATCTGCAGGACAATTGAAAATGCTTTCAGAGCTTTATAAGGTAAACATATCACACAAGAGGAATGCTAGTATCTTATGAATACAATTAACAAACTCATTTACTTACATATCTGACTCAACACATTTCCTGGGGCATCAGACTCTTACAATTTTTAACAGATGACAAATGTTTTCTACATGCAATATTTAGGCACCATAAGCATTGTTCAGTTTAGTTGAGATCATGGACACTTTCTGCAGGAGGCTCCGTGGTGCATTTCCACTATTGTCGCTTTGTAGTTTGCATGCTTTTTCCTTCTGTCTGTGTGTTTTTTGCAGTGCTCCAGATTCATTTCTCCTCACAAAATATGCCAGTTCTATCACATTTTACTGTCCATGCAATATATATATATATATATATATATATATATATATATATATATATATATAAGCTCCTGTAAGCAGACTGACCATGACAAGTGCATGTTTAACAGCTGATCGTCCGACGCAGTTCAAGTGATGCCAGGTGCCGATGTCAGATGATGAAAATAGTGGTGATGAGCTCACGCCGTTTCCCTGCCATTTTATAATTTCATAGTTGGTGTATATCAGTAGCTGGGGTATGGGAAGATTGTAGGGGAGCTTTCGCAAAATTACTTGGTTATCATAAGACAGCGCTCTAAAGATATGAGCTAATTCAATAAAATGAAGTGAAATTAATATTGTCATCATGTAATAAATCATTTCCATTAAACACAGACTACCCCATGGGGTGTCATTCTTCAAGTGCTAAGATGTTATTAGGAACTTATCTAACCTTGCATGTAGTACAGAAAAAGAATTACGTCATCAATATTCAAACAGCACAATAGTCGACCTTTACATGTTGGAAATGAAAACATTGAGTATGCAAATGTCAGTTTCATGCATTTTTGTAGAAAACGCAACCACAATTTCAGGAAAAACAGTCATGAATTCTATGATTGCAAATGCAAGAAAAACAGGTTTGGGTTTACAATTGTTGTTGTGTCTTTCGGCTTTTCCCGATTAAGGGTCGCCACAGCGAAATTCCGGTCCGCTAATGATTGGCAGTAGATTTTTACGCGCCGAGTTGCCAGCTCTGATGCACAACCTTCAAGAAAGGTACGCCCATTCACGCATGTCGCCACACAGAAGATGCTCTAGCTGAGAATCGAACAGGATAACGTCATACTGTGAGGCGACAACGCTACCTAAATAGGATATGCACCATAAAAAAGTGCTTTTACATGGGGACAAAGCTTCTCACACCTCCTTACTTACATAATAATGCCATGGTCACACATTCCCCATCATTAAAGGGCAATCAGCCCAGCAGATAAAAGTATTTATATATTTCCAGTCAGGCATATAAATAGTCAACCAAAAGTGAAGCTGCATGTCATGGTTAATATGATGATTCAGAAAAGGGGTGGATGAAAGTGACAGCAGATGTTCTACAGGACGGTATAGCGCCCTGTGTCAAGTCTACAGCCTCACAGCACCATATTAACCTGGGGTGAAACAAGGACTGAAAGCAAACAACTGCCAAATTGTTTTCACTTGCTAAACAAGTCATGTTTAGTGAGTGTCACTTAAAAAATTTAATAAAAAGTAACAGCAAGAACCAACCACTGCTGGTGGGGAAAAGCACCAATTATAAAGCACTTTCACTGTCGTGAACTGCTTACTGTCTGCACCAAGTGTCTCTGAATCATGGCCCACCATTGTACATTACAGCATAGCTTTCAACCAATCAGGGACAAATAAAAAAATATTCAGGGACTATCACGGACACTTATAACAGTAGTATTAACTTCAGACATTGACAGAATAAGAATGTGAACTAATATACATTTTCTAAAGTAAATTTAGTCTATAACTCTAATTATTGTCGTTATTTAAGTATAATTCACCACCTTATTTCCAAAAGTCACCAGTTTAAGCAGGGATTAACTGGGGCAGGACTAACATTTGAGTCAAATCAGGTGCACCACTGAAAATCAATGGCACTTAAAAGGTACGCATTATACCTACATGCATGTACTCCTGTGCAGCAAAGAATAAGATTTTTTCAATCTTTTCCTGCGTATTTCTGTGTCTGCTGGAATAGATATGATTAGCACACTTTGAATATGAGTCCTCCTAGTTGGCTAAATGAATGCCCATCCTCAAGGATGAAAAATGCAAGTCTCACAAAAGTTCAGCATACATATTTTATTTAACAGTATAAGCCGTTGCCTACATTTTTAAATTTCGACCTCTCCTCAGTTGTTATTGCTAATGGCATCATAAGTGAGAAAGTGTTTCAGTCAAATTTAACCCATACCAATTCTCCCTCTCATGGTAGTGATGGTCACACTGAAACAAACACTGCACTGGACCATAATATTTGTACTGCCCTCCCACAATTCATTATTGTAGGAATTTAGCCTAATTAATTAGTTGCTGCTCTTTTAACAAAAGTGGGACTCTAGCATTCATGAAATATATTGAGTGTGCTAATTTATGTCTATACCACGCTAAGTGTAAGAAATCTTTGCTAAGCTTTATATCAAATAAAAAGATTGGTGAACATTTTCATAGTGACGTTAGAATCCATTCTCTGACCTCATTTTAATGTTTCTGCATATTTGTGAGGAAACACAGAAAATAAGGTCTCTGGTTACCAGTTTCATGAAAGCAGTAACTAAAGTTACAAACCATGTGTGCTTTTACAATATAACGGTTACATTGTTATGCATGTATGGATTCTTGACAGATTCCTTTTTCAACCAAAAAATATTTTATATCAAAGAATTAATAAACTTCCACTGTTAGAAATCATGTACCTTAAATATATCAGTATTCAGTAAAGTATTGTCCCTCAGCAATCTTAATTTCTTTGTATGTGCACAGCATTTTAAAACCTGAAAACAATAACACTTTAATAAGGAACAGATGGCTAGAAACCAAAGTAATGTCATCAAAGGACCTTTTAAAAGAGAAAGGAAAAGCAGCTTTTTGACATGCCTTGGGGCTTCCCAGCCTCTCAGTTGACTATATTTCCAATTATAGAGGCACAGTTCAGAAGAATTAAATATATTCTACCTTTTCAGAAAATCACAGAAAAAAATAATTTTGGTTATGCCTGTGTGCTCTTAATAATATAAAACTAGTACAAAAAGTCCATTTTAAAGGATTATGTCTCAGATTTGTTTCTGTTATATTTTTGATCATGTACATCCTGCTGTGAATATGAATTAACACTAGTTTATCTTTTTTTTAACATTTATCAGACAGTGCATACAGAATATCTAGTTTACTTACAGAACATTCACAACATAAACATAATGCGTTATATACATATGGAATACAATGTGTAAGTAAATATGCAGGGACAGAGTTGTGTTTTAACTGTTACAAATTGTACTCAGGCATAACATTCCATATAAAGGCCTAGGTTCCTGAAGACGTGATCGCTCTGTAAGTGGCCACTTAAACAGAGAATAGGCTGAGAGCAGGTCCTTTGGAATCTGGCCTCTGCTGTAAGCCTGTTTATAGACAGACCTTACACCAAAATAAGTCTCTTACATTGAGAGCAAGTATCTCAAAATCAGGGCAGATGTAGACTGAAAGTAACTCTTTTCAAATCTGGCCCAATGTATCTAAATTATGAATATCTATAGGATAATTTTACATTCATTAAAATGTTTTAGAAAATGTTTAATAGAATATTAAAATAGTACACTCAGTGCAGGACTGAATTATCATACTGCTTTGCAAAACATACTGTTTTCTGTGCAAAAATATAAGATCATTTAATCTGTGTGCACTATCATTTTACTATTCTCACATGCAACTAATAGTATGATCTTCTGGAAAGTGAAAATAAGAAAAAAAAAAAAAACAGTCACTCACTGTATCTAGAATTCTCCTGTTACATTAGCATATTAAGTATATTCCTGTAATTGATATATCAGTGTGAGAACTTGCTTTATAAGAAAATGCAACTTGCCATCTAGTTGAAGAACAAACAGCATCTAACAACTGGAAGGGAACACCAGACACGGCATTAATGAAACCAATGCATATTTAAGTTGCTAAAATTCTGACAAGTTTAAGACAGCTTTACAGTTTTCTAATTTGCCTTGCTATCACTGATAAAATATGACTCCATCACTTATGTGGTGGTGTAATGAGATTTCAGGATTATGAAAAGAGAGCAAATAAATTACTTTAAAATCAGAGAAAAAAAAAATTTTTTCCAACTTTCTGTCCAGTGATACCACTATCTATCTATCTATCTATCTATCTATCTATCTATCTATCTATCTATCTATCTATGTATCTATCCATCTATTTATCCATCTATCAATCTATTTATCTATCTCTGTTTGCCTAGCTTTTCTTCTACTCAGTTTGTCTGTATTTTGTCTGCTTAGTAATCCCTTTTTTTCTAGAAATAATTTGTAATGTTTCATCCATACTAAAGCTGACAGTGACACACAGTATAAACAAATGAAAGTATTAAATATTTTGTTCAGGAGCAATACAATTTAAACAGTTTAAATTTAGATACTTATTGCAACTAGTTATTTTATGGTTGGTGTACAGTTTGTTTAGCTTACATACAATTATTTTTATTTAATTACTTTTCATTATCCATGTTAGACTGATCCAAAGGACATGTTGGCCATAGCCAAGACTGAAAGACACAGCAATCAGATGAAAGTATATTAAAGAAAAGAACCGCCACTCAGTGCCAAGAAATGCATAATAATACCCTTTGGGAAGTCAGTAACCCTAACAAACTAGTTAATTTTTAACACACACCTAAGAAAGATCATAGTAGTCATGGATTTGGGGACATACGTGCATAATAACCTGGCTTTCAACCAACATTTGTCTAAGGCAGTAATCATTCTATGTTGCTCAGCTTATAAGCCAGGGCATGGTATCTAGATCCAAGGAGGCCATCATTCCTCTGTATTCACCCCTCATTAGACCAGTCATTGAGTGCAATGCCCCCTTCAATATGTACCTGACCAGGCACATGCAGTAACTGTAATGTCTACAGAGGTTCTCCACAAAAAGAATATAGGGTTTAAATAGCATGTCCTAAGCAGATCACCTCTATGCCCTCTCTCTTTACTTGCTTCCTACAGACTGTTGAGGGTTGATTTGTGCCTGGCATACAGGACTTCCTTTGATCCCACTCTGATGGACCATTTGCATATCCACAAAACCAATAGCATCAGAACTTCTAGATCAAGGGATGTAAACCGTAATTGTGACATAAGCAGGACATATTGGAGGGGCAGGTATGTGTCTCAGAGAATTCCCATCATCTGGAACAGACTTCCCATCCATGTGAAGCAGAATTCTTCCCTAACCCTACTCAAGCATAACTTGGACCAGTGGATGAGAAATCAAAATTCACCACAGGTGTAGCAGCTATGTCTCCAATGGATGGAGGCAGTTTGTAAACCAAACCCATAATAGATACTCAAGCTTACTGGAGTCCCTCACCAGTCAACCCAATAGAATACTCATGGGTGACTTTAACAACATCACTGTAAACTGGGAATCATACATGACACTAAATGTGAAGTCTGAGATTCTTTGACTTTGTCTACACAAACACTCTGGACCAGATAGTTCATATACCCACTAGGGCAAGAGTATGCTAGAGTTAGTTTTCATTAACATGGGAGAATGCTACACCCCCAACCAGTGTAATCTCCTCTCTAGTGAGGTCAGACCAAGAAACTGTCTGCTTTGAGGCTCAAAAAACTTGTGGGATACATTTGGAGTGTATGCCTAAGCTTATAAAGGTCTTAGTGGTCATTAGCTTAGTACACACCTATGAACATGTAAAAAATGTAATATAAAGAGACAAATCATGCAGCAGGAAGGAAACACAAAATGGCAACACAGCTATGGAAAATACTTTATAGGTCAGATCTGTTCTTGATTCTCCCTCTCGGTATTTCTTTCCAACTGAAAATGAATTTACAGCCACAGATTCATGAAGAAACGCTAACATCAACGTTAAAACAAAAGTGAATACTTGTTTTGTGTCTGAGTATTGGGAATTAAGCACATTTTTGCCTGAGCTAAATAATGGAATCTTTTACCTAAGACAATGATAGGTAAGCCAAACAATGACTTTAATGACATTAATGAACTTACTATTCGTGAGGAAAATGCTAATTATTATTATTATTATTATTATTATTATTATTATTATTATAATGTCTGTTATTAATTGCTTTTTGACAATGCCAACCAGCTTATGGACAAGAACTTGAATTTTAGTACATTTAATTTTATGGATAACAACAAGGTGTTTTATATTGGTGAACTTATTACCAATGAAAATGACTTTGTGAGTACAACATACATTTGGAGAATTCGTATACTTTTAATGTCATTTCGAAAGTACAATTTAAATGGAGATGAATTTGAATTTAACAAAATAGAACTCGGCATTTTAAAAAAAGTTTGTCTTTCATTGCCACTGAAAGGGCTGATTTAGTTATTGCAATTACAGATTTTAAAATGTACGCTAAAAAGGTTGCATTTAAGTTATTTATTACACAATATTAAGGATCCTAGTTTTGATTTTAAATATAGAAAGAAAAGTTCATTTAATACTATATTAAATAGCACTTAACACAAGATGAACGTAAAGTTTTAAGCAGTTTCAGTACAAATGGAAAACTGAAGTTTATGAAGAAAGGGGCAGGAATTGTCATCATGTTTGCAAAATATTACTTACATTAAATTGTTGTGTTAGTAACTGAGACAAATTACAAAAATTATAATAGTGCATTGTGTCCTTTTGTTTGTTGCCTATTTCAATATTGAGATTCCAAAGACATGATTATTTTTTTTGTTATATCAAAGATTCATCTAAATAACTACAACCCTACTTTTCATCCCATTGTTGTGACTTCAGGATCAAAAATGGACTTCCTTAGTGTATATCTTGATGACATGTTTAAATTACAATCAGTGGGATTCAGAAAACTTTGCCATATAGTAGCAAGTGAGTTTGCACAATGAAGAAGAATGCAGAGAGTGTGTTGAAGGAGGTATATCCTGACTACAAAGTGAAATGTAAAGAGCAACATTATTAAAATGAGTCTCTCTGTGCACTAATGAGGAAAAAAGGGATGGCAGAGTGATCCTGAAATGTATAAATGCCATACAATGGGACTCTGCCCATAGCATATTTGAACTTCGACAAAAGTCCAAGTTCGGAGTAAGGGAAACACTAAATAATATTAGGGGTTGCCATTACATTAGAAATGTGCATTTTCAAGTCTGCTGCCATGCCTGAACATGCACTAAGTTGCCCCCGGAGGCACCAGATCATTCAACTTCACTTAACATTTCATTGACTCTATGACATTAACACCATGGTCTTGTATAATCAGGGGCAGTCTGGGAGGTATGTGGGTGATTGTGTATGTGGGGGGGGGGCTTGGATATAAGGCTGGCAGGAACACTCAACAAAAGCAGGGAGAATATTTCAGCTTTTACTGGGACTGACTTAAAAAGTTAAAAGAGCAACAAGTCTAGCATCACGATGCATTTCAGTAGCAATAAGCAGTATGGAACTCAAATTTCAATCATTATTAACTATCTTTAAGGAACCATGATTGGTGAGGGCAGGGACAAAAATAAGAGACCTTGAGGACATTCTGTCAACTCAGGCACAGGTTAGAAGTATGTTTGTGTGTTTGTTTATGTATGTCTGTGCACTTGAGCATGCATGTGTGTGTTTGTGCATATGTTAGAATGTGTGCATGTGTGTTGGACAGTTAATGTGGGGGGGGGGACCCCCAGTGGGAACTACTGTAGTGAAGTGATGATTTTCCCTCTCTGCAATTAAGGGAAATTCAGAGGCAAGCAAATTATCTGATAATGAACTGTTTCCATTGTGGCTAACATTTCAATGAATCGAATTTCCTTCACTGAAGAAACAGTCCCTTCTGGACACAACTCTTACTGCCAGTGGTGGGCTTCATTCTGAATCCCTAAGGTTAACTTGAAAATAATTAATTTTATTTTAACATTAAGTTATATAAACATGTTCAAGGTGTGTCTATGTAGCCAATATGGCTCCATCTTATGCAAACTTGATTATGGCCCAATAGCAAAATAAATTTATTTTTAAAATTAATTCTAAAGAAATTATTTTTACTTAAGTGTTTATAGATAACATTTTATGGTATAGAAGGGGTAAGAAAGTGAACATCAAAATGTTATTTATTATTTAAATGGGACAACTGATCTTTTACAATTTATATATAAATGATCAAAGACAAATACTATATGTGTGTGTGTGTGTGTGTGTGTGTGTGTGTGTGTGTGTGTGTGTGTGTGTGTATGTATATATATATATATATATATATATATATATATATATATATATATATATATATATATATATATATATATATATATATATATATTAGACAAAGTAATAACATAGGCAAGTACTAAGCTAGCTGCCTTTGTGGGCTATTTTAAGCCTATCCACTTTAATTTTCAAAGGTGAGAATTAAACTGCATATCTCCTGACTATGAGGTAAACACTTAAAGAACTATGCCACCTCCAAAATGAAGGCAGTTTTAGAAAGACAAAGTAATATAAGAGATCAATTTACTTTGAAGGAAGCAGGAACATTTAAAAATGTTTTTTGAAAACACTTTATTAATGTAAGTAATAATATCCTGGTAGTATCTTCTGACAGAAATTATACTACACCTGAAAGGTTTAATTGCATTTCCAAAAAATTAGTATATATATATATATATATATATATATATATATATATATATATATATATATATATATAAAACAAAATGTATTACCTACAGTGCATTACAACTAGGTAAAACCACTAGTAAATTACCAGTTGTAATGTCTGAACAGGTAACTGCCATTAAAAATAAAAAATATTTTTAAGAAGTATACATTTTGTATATTGTATTATGTGAAATACACAAATGAAGGTGGAGACCAATAGTTTCATAGGAAAGAACGAATTAATGTCACAGATTGGGCTGAATGCCACAAGCCCCAGGTTTAAATGAAACATTTAATTTAAAATGTTATCAAAGTTAAATGAAAGTTACATATTACTGGTTTGATGTAAAGTAATGTGTGGAGTTTGTTACTTTATAAGGATAATTGTCGTGGGATATTATTTGTTAAGTCTGTGCTGAATAAAACAGGAAAGTGCTCAATTTTTAAAATCTAGTAAGTGGAACAGTATATGAGTGTGTGTGTGTGGGGGGGGGGTGTCTCTGTTCATGGTACCTTCCTTTCTAAAGTTCATATTCTTGTTTTTTGTTTTTCTACATACTGTGTAAAGTTTTGTCAGTTCTAGATTATAAATAATGGATGGACTTAATTGTTTGAAAGACCTACATTATACTGCAAAGGTTACTGAACAAATGTGCATATGGAGTAGTATTGTTCAGCCAGGGTCTGCCACGTTTGTTGCACACTCAGTGATCAGTCTGTACTGACAAATTAAGCAAGCTACATGGGTTTTATAGACATATTAGAAGTAACAATGAAGAGTTTGCAGTAGGATCAGAGGGGAATGGGTGACTTGTGGGGTGAGTATACCTGACAACTTTTTTTCTCCATGATGATTATCAAGCTTTGATTTTGATTGGTCCTCCTACACTCCTTAGGTGACAGCTAGTTGAAGAGATGCACAAAGTTGGGGGGAGGGGGTATTCATAACAGAAGAGGGGTATACTTGAGAAAAATGATGAGATGTTAATAGTAAGATTGTATACAGAGAAGGAATTCAGCAGAGCTGTATTACCTGAAAACGATTTCTGCTCCTTTGGCTTTACAAAATAATAAATACATTTGATTGTATCGATTTACTTTGATTGAATGAGACACACAAAGACATACTGGGGTCTACCAATCCCATGAGACTACTGACAGGGATGTTTCTTGCCACAATTTTATTTACACTGTATTCAGAGTCAGATAGCATAGCAATGTTATAGAAACCTATTAAGGAGGGTAGGGGTGGTAAGAAGGTAAAAATACAAAAGTACAAGTTGTCTGCACATACAGCAGGTGCAGGGCCAAACCAAACTATAAATAGGCAAACAAGCTGCCATCACCAAAATGTAAGAAGCACAGCAAAATAAGTAAAAAAATATTTATTTGATGGTCCCAAACTGGTTTCGGCAAAACTGCCTTCCTCAGTGGGAAATTTACCCATACCATACCCCTTTAGTCTCTCCCCTCCTACCACAGCTCCTCAGGTGTTGGTGCCACTAATCAAACCCCCATCTCTTAGGACACAGAAAGGACTTCATCCCTTTGCTCCATGCAAACAGGCTGAAATGTTTTATTACTAATCAAGTCTTACAATACTAAATAGGAATAACTGACAGTTTTAAGAGGAAATAATAAGGAAGAGTTTGAGAGAATTGAATTTGGCCCATATTACAGGAGGAAGGTGAGTTTATGAATGTGTTGAAGTAAGCACTGGGAACCTTACAGCTGCTAATGCATGATGGGTAATCACAGCCACAGACTAATACATTTGGATATAATAATATTGCTTTCACAAGAGAACAGGGTATAAGGCTCTCGAAGGAAAGGAAGTCTAGCAGCTGAATTAAAATAGTTCCTTAAATCTGTAATTTGAATGCCTCGGATCTATGGCACAGAGGAATGCAGCCCTGAATACAAGCCCGGTAACCATGTGTTGGTTAGTAGCCCCCGGCACTGGTACAGCAAGGCAGGAAGAGGTGCGGTCTACATGCAATGAGAATCACAAGAGAAAGTACAATCTTTCTGGTGGAGGTCAAAGAAACCACCACTCATACAGTAAGGGGAGGGATAAGGCTGCTTGAAGGAAATGTCCCTTGTGGAAACGAGAGGATGTCATTACACACCCCTCTCTTGCTAAGGGCATACATTACTAGAGCCAGGGAGAAAAAGAAAAAAAATACTCATACCACCCCTGATGACTACCTGGATGGCAAGCTCTCCTGTCTGGTAAAGAAAACAAATGGATTGATAAGACAAGAAAGGGTCTCAAGGTCAGCCAGCAGCAGGGAGTAAAAACTGCAGAAAAATATGGAATTTGAAAGGGTGTTAATTGCAAGAGCTATGGGTTTATACGAGTTGATGAGAGGAACATTCCCAGCATTATTATCATTATTAATGGAAATTATGGTTGACCTTCAGATGACTAAGAGATTAGTAAGTAGATATTTAGAGCACTGAGAGATTTGAGAGGTAAGGTAGTAGACAAAATAAAGCAAAGTTGGGTCAAAGATACAGAAAAGGAAGTAAATGATCAAAGCTGGGGAAATGTGTAATAGATGCCAATATATGCCATTAAATTCAGGAAATGCAAACTATTATAATCGAACGGGAAAACCTCTTGCTGTGAGACAACAATGCTAACCGCTGCACCACCGAGGCCTTAACAAGGCAGCTTGCCATATATGCTGAAATTCGCTTTATTCCAATGTACTTTACAAAGGAATCATTGTAAAGTGCATTGGAATAAAGCAAACTTCAGCATATAAGGCAATCTGCCTTGTGGTAATTAAAGAAGTCAGTCCATGAATGAACTAAATAATACATGACTACCAACTAGCTAAAGTAGAAATGACCACCCAAAGTGGAAGAATGAATTGAAGACAATCCAGAATGAAATCTTATGAAAGTATTAAGAAAACTGTACCTGCCAGTTTCATGGACAATTATACTTTATTGTAATAAGATACAGGATGTTAATGGATAAGTATCATGGGGCGGCCACAGTGGTGCAGTGGTGAGCATTGCCGCCTCACAGCAAGAGGTTCTCTGATTCGATCCTCGGCTGGGGTGCCTTGTGTGTGGGGTCTGCATGTCCTCCCTGGGGCCACGTGGGTTTCCTCCGGGTGCTCCAGTTTCCTCCCACATCCTAAAGACATGCTGTAGGTGGATTGGACACTCTAAATTGGCCCTAGGTTTGAGTGTGTGCATGTGTGTGCCTTCTGTGGAAGGTTGGGCGCCAGGCTGACAGCTCGACACTGTAAAACTCCACTGCCAATCATGAGCGGACAGGTGATCCGCTGTGGCGACCCCTAACCGGGAAAAGCCAAAAGAAGAAGAAGAATGGATAAGTATCATGAATGCAATCAGAATGTTTTTCTTTATCATGTTTTTATAAGGTTTGTAAACATGTCTATGCTTTCATTTCTAAAACGATGTGTGCCACTAATATTTTATCAGATGAATTTAGACAATGCACCTTTGAATAAGGATTTACATCTGAGTTATGCCTGAAATCATTTTTTTATCAAAATCCTGGAAGAAGCATCACCATTATTTTGAATCCTTATAGATTGCTTAATCTGAGAATTTGTGTAAGACTGGACTGCACAGGTATGTATAATACTGATTATGTGGACTTATAAATAAATTTGAAGCTTTTAAAAGCTCACATATGTATCCATATAAATGATGCAGAAATGTAAATAAATGAAAACTTAAAAAAAAAAAATTTGTATTTCATCCACCTTTATCAAGTCATGTTGCAGTAAAGTGCAACAGATTACACATCTAGATTAAAGCAGATAAAACTTAAAAATGAAATTTAATCCACAGCCATATCCAAATAAGACCATCGTAGTTTGCTATCCATCTTCTGTTGATATCTTTCAGTTTTTTAGTTTATAGTCTACAGTAAATCTTTCATTGACAAAGCTCATTAGCCTGCCCATAGTTATGCACATCCCCATTGTATTAACCAAATACAACTAAACACACTAAATACCTTACCCAGATGTGTGTTCAAAGCAGTGATGTAGACCATAAACTGAAGCATATGTAAATTTCAAGTGATGTGATGCTTTCAATATCCTGCCTACTATACAGTATATGGTTCCACTTGATACTACTATGCATTCCTGGTGCTACTGTGAATAAACGCTAAACAGGTACTATAATCCATGCATCACTAAGTACCCTGAGAAGGTATATTTCCATAGCTCACTTATTTGTATACTCAGTAAAATAATGTTATGCAGTCAATATGCACACAGCCAAACTGACTGTTTGCCATACTAACCTCACCATCTGTATGCAATTGCCAGTTGTGTGATGTATACAATTTATTTTAGTTTATTTAATTTTATCTATAGGTAAGCTCACTGGACACATTGTCCACTTTCAGGTGTGACCTGGGTGCAGTGTCTGGGTAAATGACTTGCTTAGAGTCACATGGCAGGCAAATAAAGGTGGAAGGAATCAAACCTTGTACCCTACACAGAGGAAGCAGCTCATTAACCTACTAGATCCTTATGCTTCTGCACTAACTGCCAGACCAATGGACAGCACATGCATATGCAGGCCACAGTAATGCTGTCAGACAGTCACTGAGTTGTTACAGTCTATATGCATGCCACTGCAACACCTTGTAACTTAGTAGCCTGACTCTGTACTTCTGGCAACAGATTTAATGTATTAGTGCAAGGCTGATATTGTGTTGTTATAATCAATGGACACTATAAGGTAGGACATATATTCACCTGCATATTACTGGTATTTTATTCAGTGGCATGAACGGGCAGATCAAAAGATACTTAAGCACACAACTGCATCAATCAGTTATAACTTAAAATATTAATAAAAATAAGAATTCCTTAGATTTCTTGGTTATAGAAACCAGTGGCAGTTCTGTAAAGCCCTGAACAATCAGCTTCACAAATTCATTATGTTTGTCCACTGTGTAGCTACAATGAATCCTCTTTGGATTCCAGTCATTGTTCTATGTTTCAGAAGATAGGGAACAAAGTAAGACAACTGCAGGGGGTCCCAGCAAACATTCACAGGAATTTCAACTTATTACAATGCTTCTGATCTTGGGGAAGAGGCTTATGTCGCTGATAATAAAAATTACACACTTCCAGTTTGTTTTCAGTTATAAATGTTCACCCCTAAATTTTCATACCAAAACTGTTGCATCTCTATTATAACCCTTTTACTACATGCATTTAAATACTAACAATCAGTTGGCCGATTTTACATTTTCTGCCATCACTCAAAGTATGGATATCATTTTTAATCCACTCTAAAATGCTTTCTAGACAAGTGAATAATAACAAATATAGAATCTATAAGTGTTTATAGATGATAAATAAGGCATCTGAAATAACGTGGCATAACCATTAAACAACTGAATTAGATGTGATAGTTCAATGTTGTGAACTTTTGCATTTAGTAACAAATAATGATTCATAAGTAAAATAGGGCATTTCTTAGCTCTGCTGGAGTTAAATTATCCACAGAAGTGCCCCTTTGGTTTCACTACACACATGTTTATGATATACCATGTTTAAGTTTTAATTAAAGAACTCTCTAGGACAGAACACTTCTCTCACAAGCATTTTGTATTTAAATATACTGTTTGATTCCGGTTTACTGAAATCGGAATCATGACTATACCCATTTTTTTCTGAAATATACATGTTAACTATGCTATTCCACTACTTTTGACTACATATAACTCAATCTCTGACTTGATTTTATTTTATTCTTTATTTACTTGTCAGCTTATTTATTTATGTTGTAATCACCATCTCAAATATTTGCTTGACAGATAAAGATTCTTTATTCTTACAGAGGAAGATATCTGTGTTACAGACTTCCAAAGTTTGTGCATATTGTAACCTGAACGAAAACAATTCTGTAATGATGCCCAATGCTGTGCCTGAGTCTACAAGTACTGATATGGGTCACCTGGCTGACCTCTGTTTATGATGCTAAGAATAATATACACATTCCTGGTATATCCTTGTGGTACCTGTTCATTTAAGGATGAAAAGTACTCTGCATCTCTTCTAGGTCTGACTGATACTTTGTAATTACTTTTTAAATCTGACCTATTTTTGTCTAATTCTTCTGCACCATGCTGTAAAGTGATTAAAATACTACAAGAAAAACACCTACTCTATAGCAGAGGGGGATGAACCCTAACTGGGACCCAGGTGGCCTGAGTTGGGCTAGTAACTCATGCACCTGCTAAAGCTGATGAGGGGGAGTAGAGAATGCTGGAGTTTTCATTTAGTTTTTCTGATTGTTTTTCTGTGCGACCTTCTCATTCTTTGTTTTAGTTTGTTAGTTGGGATATTTTGCTGTCACCCTAATGGTAATGGACATCAGCTGGGTATAACAGCCCTGTGTTTCTTATGCTTAATCAAACACTCTGTTTGTGCTGTGCTGATGAGGTCATACGGCCGAAATATGCATATCCACAGCGAGTGGGGTTTGGCTTTATTGGCCTGAAGTTGTCCATTGAAATGACTTAAAAATAAGTAAGTCAAGGGCACTCAGAATTGCCATATAGCTGAAACACCTGATGTTCATAAAGGTCATTTGCATATATCCCATGTGCCTGATTCAGGGGGTTTGGGAGGTCACTCAGTGGAAGTTCTAGCTTTGAAGGAGTTTGCATTTAGTTTTTCTGATTGCTTTTTCTGTGTGACCTCCTCATTCTTTGTTTAAGCTAAGAATATATAAGAGCTGTTAATGTAACATCTTTTTTTTGACAATAAACAGTACAGAACCTTTCAAATCACTTCAGCCACATGCGTTATTTTCACCAAGTGTAGCTTGTTCATTGATCATATCAAATGGTGGTGAGGAGTGATACTGCAGTGACATTTTCTTATTGGCCCAAATATTTCTTTAAGTTTTGACCATATTTCTGTGAGCATGACCTTTTCTCATTCCTTATACAGTTAGATGTGGGAGTTTTCTTATCTAGACTAGGCTGACTCAGTGTTATAATGGCTTAAAATAACATGCATCTCTTGTTATTTATCAGAATGGAGCAGCATTTGCTATATCTAGATGTGCCTGAAAGCTTCCTTTGTTGTTTGGTATAAATATGACATGGACAATATTTTTCTCCTCCTTGTGGCTGAGTTATTCTAAAGGAAAGACAGATGTACAAGTCTCAGAATTTATGATTGTTATTTTTTACTGTTATACAATTTTCTATGTGAAATTCATATACTTGTTTATAGTCTCTTACCTATCCCTTTATAATAAAACATACTGTACTATATAGACTCTCAGAAGTGAGTTGTTCCTGGAGTCTACACAACAGCACAGCATGGTCATTCTGGGGAGGGTCTATATCAAAACGTCGAAGGAGTAAAACGCCGAACGTTAAAACATCAAACCCACAACATCGAATAATGAAAATAGCGAAGCCCCGTAACATCGAAATCTTACCTAGGGCAAGATTTCAGTGGGCCATTCCATGACTTCTCTATTTCCTCCACTGTGGTGCGAGAGTTACGGTCCTTAGGGTTAGGGTGCGGGTTAAGGTAAATGGATAGTTAGTAATGTATGTATAGTGTAGTGTAGGGTTGGGTTTTGTTAACTGTATGTTTGTGTATTAATTGCTTTGTTTGTGCATAGTTTCATAGGGTATGTATGCGATAGTTACGGACCTTAGGGTTAAGGTGCGGGTTAAGGTAAGTGGATAGTTAGTAACGTATGTGTGGTTTAGTGTTGGGTTGACTTTTGTTAACTGTATGTGTGTGGTTTATTTATTTTGGTGTGCTTGTGTTGTGTGTATGTTTCTCGGAACAGCAAATTTTTTCCCTGGGAAAAAATTTGCTATTCTGAGCGTTCAATGTTTTCAATACTCAAAATTCCAAGTTCGAACATATGGTGTTCGACATTTTGGAATTTTGAATATATGATATAGACCCTTCTGGGGGACAGTACTTTAAATGCAGTGAAATATTAAGACAGAGACATGTGCAACATAACTATCACAAATTAACAGAAATGGTATAATAATAAAATGTATTTCCCTTAATGGCAATTACTTTTCAATGTAAACAGCAAAACACCACCAATTCACAAACCATAAAACTTGTTAAGACCAAAAAATGTGAACTTGGATCCACAAAAGACTGCTAAAACTGGTGATAAAGTTAAAGGCTTTCTTTCATTTAATGTGAATGAACCTCTTCAGAACAAACAGACATTTTCAATGTACTTATGGAGTCAGTACTTATGTACTGACATTTTGCTTTCAAACCCATTCTACATTCTGCTGCAGTGCATTCTGTTTAATTCAGGGCAACACATTAGCCCAGTCCCTGGATACGTGGCATACAACCTCACCAGATGATGAAAAAGAGACGTCTTAAGACTTCCTGGTTATAATAACAATAGCTGTTGATACTGTGCTGTCTGGGGGCCAATCAGCATCAAGGAGTAATGATAACAAGGCAGTACAGAGACATAGCAAGTTGTATTCGAACTTAAAACTAGACTCTTCATATCAGAAGCAGGAGAAGGAAGTTAAGCTGCCTCATTGAGGTCCCTATGAATGTTGGGGGGGGGGGGTTAATGAAGAACAGCACTTTTGGCCACAAAGGAAATACCAGGCAAGTAGCCGAAGGTCTGTGTTAGTACTTTTAAAATATTACTGGCACCAGACTGAGAAAGAGTTTCAATACACTTATTGTCAGTTCAACATAACAATGTAGGTAACAGGCACTCACTGGGCTGACTGTCATCTAAACATTGGGGAAACAATGAACCTGGCTAGCCCATCTTCTTGTTGAAGTGTACTGTAACCTTTTGTGATTATCAGACATTGCACTAAATGTTAATGCATGGCGAGTATATGTTTGTGCATAACGTATCTTTTGTCTTCTATACTATACTATATTCCATGTAATTCTCTCCTCTGCTTTTAAAGTAGTATTGCCTTATTACTATTAGCATACAGACAGCATTATTTCTTGCTTCTACCAGACATTTCTGTTATGCACTGTCACAATGGTAGTTTTATGCCCTGTGCATGTACTATTGTGAATCCTACCATAAATTCATTATCAAATTTCAAAGCAGAAAAAACATGTAAATCATTCCTATACACACATAAAGACTTGTTTAAGTTGCAGGGATCAAACACAATTACATCTTATTCTAGTATTCAAAATTTTGGTATATGATTGACAGTTAAGGGCACTTAATACCAGGTTATTGCAAACATCTAGATTTGCAAGATTGTGTTTTAGTGATCCTGAGAAAGTGTTTGAATAATTGCTTTACTAGATTTTGAATAGGTGATCTAAAAGCAAATCCTAATAACATCATATCAACCACTGAGTCTTTAAGAAGCAAATTTCTTAAGGATGATAAAATATCTGCCTCTGTTGTACTACCACAGATCAACAAAAGACAGAACTGTTAGTCGACTAAGACAGCAGTTACTGGCAAAAAAAAATCTGACAGGAAATATATTCTCTTGATGTTTCACTTTTTCCTGTCCACAGCATAGCCAGTGTAGTAGAGGCATTTATATGTATACATGTGCTCTATATGAAAATACTGTATTTTTACATGTGCTCTATATGAAAATACTGTATTTTTTAAATCTTGGCATAACAACATCACTGATGTCAATTTTCTCGGTTATGTACATGCTTCAAAAGCATCCACAGCTATCAGTCTTGACAGCTCATACAGTTTAATATCCAAGAATGCACAGATGTGTCAAAAGAATATTAACATAAACAGGAATATGATGGGTATTTGACTTCCTCATACAGTGGCATAAAAACATACATCTCCAGCAGTGCATTATCTTTCTATACTGTTATGTATGTTATCATGTGTGCTTTGTTGACCATGTTAGTTCCTCTAGGCCAGCTGCCTCTTTTCAGGGAGGGAATGTTAAAAGAAAAGCTGTAATTCAATTCCTCTCTGATAATGAAGCAGACATTAAAATGTATTTGAGTACTGTTTGCACATCAGCTAGGGACATTAAAAAAGTTAAACACAGTAGAAGGGTATGGACAAAGAGACGGGACTGCACAATTAATATTTACGTTAAAGAAGACAGGGTACAGCATGTATCTAGTTTAGTTGCAACTGGAGCCAAAGCCATTGAACGATACTGGGGCTAATCAAAAACTGTTTTTTTTTTTTTTCCTAAATAGGTAGCAGTGATAACAGAAGGTGCTCACAAAGTGGGGAAAGAAGACAGACAATAAAGGACTTTTATGTAGAATGTCGTAAGCGTAATTAAACTGGGCATTTTTTAATTGGCTGTGATACGGATATTAATGACTTAAATAATATAGTTGATGATGTTTATGATGATGATAACAATAATTATAATAATGAAACTGTATACTGAACAAGATGGTGAAAGGCAGTGGTTTTCTGCGGAATAAGATATGCAAATACGTAATCAACAAAATGTAGAAAAAAGCACGAGAGACATTTTTAAAATGCTGTTTCAGTTCAAAAAAATTGAATTGTTACATCTGGAAGATACTAAGGATGACAGTGATAAAACTGGGCTTTGTTACCATACAGTGTTACTTATACATACTAACTTTATGGTGTAATGACTAGAAGCAAACAGGAACCACCAATAAAGTGCTGTAGTTGACAGAGATCAACTGTAGAACATGCTGACAATCAGAAAGCAGGCAGTTCAACAGGATGTGACACCTCACACATCTTTGTCAAGATGTATGATGCACTCAACTTCAACCATGTATAGCTATATCTATATCTATATACGTACAGAGAATGAGATGTGTGTGTGTGTGTGTGTGTGTGTGTGTGTGTGTGTGTGTGTGTGTGTGTGTGTGTGTGTGTGTGTGTGTGTGTGTGTGTGTGCGTGTGTGTGTGCGTGTGTGTGTGCTATACAGAACAACATATTCCATTCATCTAACCACCGATCTCCATATGTTCCATTTGTTCTCTCTCTCTCTCTCTCTCTCTCTCTCTCTCTCTCTTTCCCGTTTATGCACCATGTGGTACACTGGGCAATGAGCACCTTCCAATGCTTGTTGTTTCTATAGCAGTTACAGGTTTTATGGGCTCAGGTCACTAGCCCAAGGCCCAAACCTCTTCAGAGAGTGCACCACACACACTCACACCTACGGTCAATTTAGAGTGTTCAATCCACCTATTGCATGTCTTTGGGATGTGGGAGGAAACCCACGCAAATGCAGGGAGGACATGCAGACTCCACACAGAATGCACCCCAGCCAAGAATGAAACCAGGGAACCTCTTACAGTGAGGTGACAACACTAATGGCTACACCACTGATCCACTGGCCACATTTGTTATTTTTTTCTTTAATTTCTATGTAGGTTTTGTTTTGGCACTGATTACAATGGGATGCACATTTTACTGATATTTTTGTGTAACTGTACTGAGTATGCTTTTGAATAGGATTTTGTACAATAATTTACATTTACTCTACATTATGTTATAGGACATATATTTTCAGGTGTTTTGTGCAGCTGTTTGCTTCCCTTTTCATTAGATGAGCTTGTAATTTTTGTTGAGAGTAGATGAGTTTTGATTTTTGGGGGCTTGCCTTTATTTTAGATATAGCATTTGTTGAAGAGAAAGTTATTTAATTTTATTATGTTTCAGTTTTGGGGTCAAGCACCTATTTTTATGTAGTTTTGCACAGATGTTAATTGGATTTAGGAATCAGGCTAGATGAGAAATTCATTTTTCTGTGGCGGTTGCGTTTGCTTCCATGTTTTGGTGCTTTTTGGTAGGTGCTAAACTGATGTATGGAAGGCATTAGTCAATATTATGGTTGCCAGTAAGCATCATGAGATGTGATGGCACTGTGTAGTTCCGCCGTTTCCATTTTAAATGATTTTTATGAGAGCTTTATTAATTTTTCTTTCATTCTTTACTCCTTTCCTTTCTTTTTGTAATCTCTTCAGTTCTGACAGTGAGGGTTTTTGCAGGGAGAACAGAGGAGAAAGCTGTGTATTGTAAAGTATGTGAATTCTGCTATTCTGCAGTGTTATTTTTTCCTTTTACAGTTTGCTGTTTTCTGATCATAAAGAGGGTGAGACTTTTTCTTTTAGTTTTATTGTGGTGCTTTTTACTATTTTTTTGTAAATGGGAAGGCCTGCACTTTGCTGGGAGAAGCTGGATTTTTTCCTGTGGAGATCTTGTATTCTTTATATTTTTCAATTTAAAAAAATTATTTGTTTGTGTTTTTGTATTTTCCAATTGGTGATGCATCTGGGGGAGGAGTCTTGTAGAGATCATACCTTTCATATATGCCTCTTGCTGTTATTTTGTATTGGCTTGTTATGGGTGTTTTTATTTGTATTGTTTTGGCTTTAAAGGTAGTATTTTTGCTTATAATGTGCTTTTTTAGAACAGTAGTGCCTGTAGTTCAACAGTTATTGTTTGGCCCAGTTACTGATGGCATGGACAGGGTGATGATAACAGGTAAATGATATACGTAAGATGCTAAGATATGCTTGAAAACATGGATAGTGTAGCAATAAACAAATCCTGCATGCTATATCAGATAAATATGTAATGTGGAAGTCTGGTATGTGATACATAAACAAATCCTGCATGCTATATCAGATAAATATGTAATGTGGGAGTCTGGTATGTGATACATGAAATATCTTTATACTGTGTTCACTTTATAATCCTGAAATCCTGAAATACTGAATTTCAGAATCTTGAGATCATAAAGCCGAAACCTTAAAATCCCGAAACCCCAGAAGCGGAAATTTCAAAATCACGACTCCTACACTAACCATATACCACACACATACACACACCTTCCCCCCCACACAAACACAAATCTACACTACATACAAGCAGGGGGGCAAGTCTCCCTGCACCCCCCCACACCCACTACTTAAATATACTAACTCCAAGTTCGCACTACACAGAGAAACACATGAAAACACCACCATACAAGTTACATTCCCCTCGCACACACACATCATAGTAACAAAACACACTGACACACACTAAAGCCCCTAACCAAAACCCTTAAACATAAATACTTACCTGCACGTCCAGCTATCCATTCACACAGTAAAATACCAGAAGCACTAATTCAACATCTCTGGACTACGGGATTTTGAAATTCTCAGTTCTGGGGTTTTGGACTTTTGAGCTTTCGGCTTTATAATCTCGGGATTATAAAGTGTTCCCCTTATACTACTGGTTTAGGGAATGAGCTTCAAGTTCCATAATCCTCTGCAAGATAATTTAAGTATCATACAAACCAGTCCCAGAGATATTCCCTTCATTCATTTCCTTGTGTATTTTTATGTTAGAGTACTATTTCTCATTGTTTGCAATGGGTGTACTAACATCCTATGCTTCCAGTGAATAGGGCTTTAGGTAGTTTATGCAGCTTTTTACCATAGTAACATAGTAGGATACTAGGCTATTGACCTAAGGGACCTTTTTTTAGCCTAGCTATACTTTCCAGTAAAATTTGATAAGTACCGGTTCCCAAGGATTTTGTGGGGGTTTAAGATACAGGTATGCACCAATTAATGTCTGAGATATGTTTTAGTTCAAAGAACATTAAGTAGTGTGGACATTAACCAAATACCATATTCTTTACATTGTGTTTTGGTTAACATCCTTCTGGACAATGTCCAGCTGCATTCACATCCCCATAGTACAGTGTGGACGTAAATGCCATCGGATGTTGTGGATAAGGATGGTAAGTGGCACACACCTGTACTTGGGCTCAGATTACAAGCTTATTCTATCTAACAGAGATATATGTGCCAGACAAGGGTTATATTTACAGTTCCCCATTCACTGATAAAATTTTGCTTGAATGAGTGCAAGAAAGCAGTCTGATTCACATGGATGGGAAGCCTGCACCAGAGAAGGCTGAGTCTCTGAGGATGATCATCCAGCATGTTCAAATTATGCTTCAGGCAAGCTTTAGCTCCCTGGATCTGGTGTTCCGGATGTTATTTGTTTTTCAGTTTGCAATAAGTCCATTAGGGCTAGATCAGAGGATGCTTCGTAGGCTAGGCATAGGACGCCTCTCAGGAGCCTGTAGAAGACCAAATATAAGGACAAAGCTGTGAAGCTGTTTGCATAGGACTTATTTTTCATGCTGTATTCTTTCTATGAGGAATCTCTGAGGATGTCCCAGTTTTTGTATGTACCTGGACAAGTACATACCGAATAGGGCACTGTACTCAATGGCTGGCCTTAGGAAATGGCAGTACAACAGAATAATTACATGTTTGGATCTAGATTCCATACCCCTGCTTATAAGTTGTGTGGCACAGAATGATTTCCTCATTCTGTGTCACACAGATGATGCCTCCCAAACATGCAACAAAGTCTAGAAGGTTTAGGATCTTTGCCTGGAACTGTTTCCATAGGTATTCTTATACTTCAAGCAGAATCCAAATAATTTTCACTCAGGTAGATTGCAAATGCTGGAGGTATGATGGGGCAAAAAATAGGTAACTGGGAGCATATTTTGGGAGTGTAAGGAGTTGGCAGACTTTAAAAATTCCCTAGAGGGCACTCTGTCAAAAATACTAGATGAGCAAAGTTGTTTAACAAAGGAAATCATTGTCTGAGAAGTGATACAGGATCTGAAATGCCTAGACATAGTGATGCTTTGCTGAGTTTAATTCTGTTGATTGCCAAAAAGCAGTTTTTAGAAAATGGAAATCAAATTCTAAACCAATCTTAACAGAAACGGTGAATAAGTAACAGAGATAAAAGAACTGAAAGTGAGATCTTTACAAAATAATAGGAGTAAATTACATAGAACAATAAGACTTGTGGGAACAATACATGCAGAATAATATTTTGGAGGAGGAGGAATGAGGTTTACAGGAAGCCAGGAATTGAATGAGTTATGTAATGTTCGATTGGCAATGACTGTAAAGTGATTGCAATTTTTTCTGAATGGGCCCAAGTTCCTTCTAGATACTTACAATAAATCGCTGTGCACACAAAAAAACAAAATAATCACATTTCTGTTTTGAAAGTTGACTGAACGCTACTGTGGGATGATACCTCAGTTGATAATTTATTTTAAGTCAACTAGGTTTCTCTGAGCTCTCACATCCCATTTGTGCATCTTTAAGTAATCTCTGTGGTGAAGGAGAAATTACTGATGATGTTTACTAGAATACCTCAAATTCTCTGGTCTTGATGCTTACACATCCAAGTTCTAAAAGTATTTTTAGCAAAATTAAAAATGTTTTTTGTTAGCTCTGAAGAATGGCTACCATTTTTAATTTTATAAAAAAAAATGCGTTTTCGATCTCTGTCTTAGTAAATCTATATGAATACTTACATCCAAATCCAAAACAGACCTCTGAACTCTGATAATTACTGATCCATTGTCTTAATCATTTGACTTAAAGTTAACCTTTTCTAAAACAGAGACAAGTAGCTGATCAAACTAAAACCATGGACTCTCTTAAACATCTTAATAATCTTATGTCGCTCTTAGGTTTGCATTAGCTTGCAACAATATTACAGTTTTCAAAAGAGTCAGTTTTCCCTTTATATTTTTTTCTTAAATTTGAGAAACTTGGCTTTCTGCGATTTTTGTCCAAGTTGTCTCTTCATGCTAAATTAAAGTCCACATTCATTCTCCTAACCAAAATGGTGTCCTTATTCCATACAACTGCATTTGAAAAATTCCACGGTGGTGCAGTAGTAGCATTGTTGCCTCACAGCAAGAGGTTCTCCCATTCGATTCTTGGCTGGAGGGCAGGGAGTGCCTTCTGTGTGGAGTCTGCATGTCCTCCCCGCGGTTGGGTGGGCGTTCGAAAGACATGTGTAAATGGGCGTGCCTTCGTTGAAGGTTGAACTTTGAGCTGGCACCTCGGCGTTTGTGAAAATCTACTGTCAATTATTAGCGGACCGGAGTTCTGCTGTGGTGACCCCTAACCGGGAAAAGCTGAAAGACAACAACAACAACCAGTGTTCATTTCCCGCTTACCATTTCACACACTGCAAAACATTTAGATACTGCGGTACTGGGGTGGAGGGGTGATTCAGAAAGCTTACCATGAAGGTTAAGCTCATTTTGTCCTTCCGATTCAGAGATGTCCCTACAGCAGTACTGTAATATGAAGGGGTGCAACACTGCAGTGGGCTGTCTCTGTTGACATTCAGTAGGAGTGGGCTATGCTAATTAGTCATATGCTCTCCCCCACTCAGCTGCATGTTAGCTTAGCCAACATGGTAAAAAGTTCAGATTCACCCATTCCTTTCAATGAGTGAGATCATATTAGAGATAAATGCTAGGGCAGTAAGTGGACAGGTAGTGGTGGGGTATGTGTGTGTATATATGCAGAGGGACGAATCGTTTCAGGTGTGTCTGTGTGTGTGTGTGTGTGTGTGTGTGTGTGTGTGTGTGTGTGTGTGTGTGTGTGTGTGTGTGTGTGTGTGTGTGTGTGTGTGTGTGTGTGTGCAGTCTAGTGAGGGGGGAGCTATCATATCTTTTAACTCTCCTAGACTTATGAGCAAATGCTGCAGTATTCGGGCAGCACTAGACACCAGGGATAGTACCCTCAACTCACTTAAAAAAGATAACAGAACAACAGTTGGGGGACACAAAGGATGTATCAGGCTGGGCAAATACTGAACACCCAAGATATTAATAGAACAACATTGTGGCAACACAAAAGTTCTATGGGGCAGGGCAAACACTGAACACAAGGGCTATTAATAGAACAACAGTTGGGGAATATAAAGGATGTACGGGGCAGGGAGAACACTGAATACCAGGGATATTAATAGAACAGTCTGACAGCACAAAGGACATATGGCTAGAGGGGAACACTAGACACCTTGGACATTCTGTAAATCACCCCACTAATTTTAGGAAAAAAAGGACTACTTTCAAATGCTGTAAGCTTTGCACAATGATCACCGCTTCTCAATATTAGTCCTCTGTGTACCTAAATGACACCAGGGATAGCTGTTAAATATTGCAATAAGTCACTCAAAAATAATAAAAAAGCAACATGGGGGAAAAGGCTTCAAACCTCAGACCTTTGTCACACAAAACATCTTATAATAAATAGCACTTTAACCCTATGCAAGACATAGACAACCTCATGTTTTAACTAACTGATAAATAATAGAAAGTATAAAACTAATGTCTAGTGTAATTGATTGAGTGCAGTGGTTCATGAGACATGATGGACAGGGCAGGTATAAGGCAAAATCACTGGTTCTGCATAATCAAGGAAAATTGAGATGGGTGGGGGTGTCCATGTGTGGTGGGGCTCCACATCTCTCAGTGTCTGTGCTCAAGGCTTCCTGACAAAGCCAGTAATTACATTGGATACCATCAGGAAAATGTTTTACATATTATGCCAAGTCACTTTAAAAGTTACAAGAGCAACGGGCCTAACTTCACAATTTTGTTTGTGGACAGCAAGAAGTATGAAACTCTAACATCTGGCATTACTGAACAGCTGTAATAATCCATGATTTACAAGGGGGCGGGAAAATAAGAGAATACATCAGGGATGTTCTGTTAGCACAGGGACACAAGAGATATGTTGGAGTGTGTGCACGTGCATGTGTGTTTGTGTGGGGGCAGTGAATAATGGGGGGTGCCTGTGCGAGTGTGACACATGGGACACTAGAGGTGCTTACTGCAGGAAAGTACTGATTTTCCCCCTCTATAATTACCAGTAATTCACAGACATGCAGATTAGCTGATAATGAGGTCAATTATATTTTCTATTATCAGATAAACGATCTATGTTGGCTTTATCTCTTATCACCTGCTGAGGGGCTCTTTCTGAACCCCATAATTTGTTTCTAGGTATTCTCTCCTTTCTATCATTTTAATAACAATAAATCCACCCTGTTTCAGCTACCTGACCATGTTTCTTCTTTGCACATACCTGCATTAAGCAACTTAAAAATTTCATCTACTTTAAAACATTTCCAAAATAATTATAACCAAAACCATGTATGGAAGTCTTAGTAAAATATACTACATGACTTAAATAGATGGAACATTATGGATTTGTCATTATTATCTAAGATTTGCATTGTCAAATGAATGTATTTCATTGTCTCTTCTTTTTATTAACTCTTCAACTCAAACAGTAACTTAACGTTTACTAAAAATTATTCAAAATGAGTTGCAAAAGTTCATTTGGCATCTTAAGTCCATTCGAGTTTTTTCTTTTAAATCGGCAGCACCCAAATATCACGGAGTGCTTAAACTACCAAACCTGTTATGGCAATAACTTTTTCCTGAGCTGCTATTCTACTAAAACTTTTATTTTACAGGCAAAGAATTCAAATACTAGACACCCTTGTAGGCAGAAATTTGGTATAAAAGCTTATTCGAGTCAACTCCTGCAAACTGTTTTTTGTTGGCTTTTTCATGGTGTTATCCAACACAAAAAATGTTTATAAACATTTATTTCTTCATCTGACTTTTGTAAAAACTATAACCTTCTTTCAAGGTTATTTACCTCTATCATAAAATTTATATCAGTTACCTTACAACTGAAATTCTGTGACACTCCATTTGATACAAATAAATTAATGGAACTTACTACACTGAAGCAAATGTTGCTAACCCCTAGGCTATCTCTTTAGTATATAGTACATTCTTAAAATCACATTTAGTGGCCATCTCTTATACTCTTTATTCTGGTAAAAGGCTGGCCTTGCTACAAAGATAAGATGCACTCGGAGCCAATTATCTGTAAACTTTCACTTCTTTAAAGAAAAGCTACTATACCCAGTATATTACAACCTAATCCCTACTAAAAAACACAATTTTTTCCAACTATTTCTCTGTCTTGCAGTTTGTGTTGATCTATTTATTCTTCTTTATTACATATCCTTTGGTACTGTTCATAGGTTCAAAAGTTATAGAATATTATCAGTTTGCAAGCTTTTCAATATCAACTGTTAAATAATCAAATGATGTGGCAGTCAGAAATCTTGCGATAATGAGGTCTCACAGTGTGTAAAGAAAACTATATTTTGTTAATTGTAGCTGCAGTCTTTTTAAGTTCTGTATTAATGCACAACGGACTAGTTTGCAGAATATTTACATTAATAAGTTTTCAAATGCTATGCTCAAATGCTTAACAGCCTATAAACTATCAGTTGGAGTCAAAGTATTTTCGAAACAGGAAAGTACCATGGCTCCTTCTGCACAAATTGATTATAATCTAAAATATATGTTGTGTATGTTTTACTATCCTAATACATTTACCTTATGAAATGATTCTGATTGAGTAGCATTTTCTTTTTATTAATATTATATTTATGTTCTTACTGACTTATTGTGCCACAGTTGTACTGAGCTACACTTACATTTGTTAAATCTCAAAATGCATGTTGATTTCTTTTTATTTGTACTATAGTTATTTACCTAATTGGACTTCTACTGCTGTATACAAATATCAGTTGAAGTCTGTATTTATAATTTGTTACTTTTGTTGGTTATATTGTTGGAAAAAAATCATACTGGTGATGGTTGGAGGGGGCAGATCAAAAAAAGTTGCTCTATGCAGCTGATGTGGCATTACAGCCAGAATATGAGCAAGAACTTCGGCAAAGGATAGGGGAACGAAATGCAAAACTGAAGGCACGTGGGATAAAACTAAGCACAGATAAGACAGTGGTGATGGTAGCAAACTGGGGAAATCAGAAGCTGAGAATTTTGATAGAAGGAAAGATAGTGGAACAGGTTAATAGCTTCAAGTATCTGGGAGGAGTGGTTGAGAAGAAGGGAGGTCTGAATAAAGAGGTCAAAGCTAGAATCAGAAGGGCTGCAGTCAACCGGCATAGACTGTCAGATGTAGTGTGTTACAGAAGAATGCAAAAGAAGCTGAAAAGTGAGGTGTACAAGACAGTGGTGAAACCAGTACTACTGTATGGTACAGAAATCTGGGGAGTAGATGCAGAGCAGATGAGGAAGATATAGGTGATGGAAATGAAGTGCCTGAGATTGGTGATAGGATACACACTGTGAGACAGATGAAGAAATGAGGACATAAGAGCAGAAGCCAAAGTAGCTCCAACTGCAGAAAAGATCAAAGGTTACAGTGGTTCGGACACATGTGCAAAAGCAAAAGACAATCTGGTGAAGAAAATCTGGGACAGACAGGAAAATGGTAAGAGGAAATGAGTCCAGCAAAGAGGTGGATCGATTGTGTGAAAGAAGATCTGTGACAGTCAGGCATGACTGTCAAAGAAGGCAGGAGTGTGGCATTGAATCAAGAGAGCTGGAGACAGTTAACACGATTCACTGACTCCATGTAGAAATAGGAGGCTAATGATGATGATGATTGCTGGAAAAAATAAAAATATATCAGAACCACTACTAGCCAATGATGATTTTCACTGAAAAACAGACCTTATTTTAAATAACTAAGATTAACTGACTGATTTATTAATTGCAAATGTCAGTGGGATAGGTGAAATGATCCAGGGTCTTTTTTTTCAGAGGCATTGGTAGATAAATTATTTGACATCAAACTATTATAATTGCATAGCTGTAATCAAAGAATATTCAATGATAGGCATCAGAATAGCAATTTAAGTGGCGTTTATTAATATACATATTTTCTCTGCTCAATTTATAGGTGGCTCTTAATATATGTATAGTACACACGCAACAGTAATATTTATATTTTGTATGTATAGCTTTAATAAAATAACAGTTCATAACTTTTGCCTGACTAAATGTTATACATTAAGACTCTTGGTAACCAACCACAATATAGTTAACCTGACTCAGTAAAGATTAAACTATGTAACATATTATCTGACATATACATCTCATACAGCTCATATAATATTCAATCCATTACTGAAATAACACCTCAGACTTAATAGACACTTAAAGCATTAAAAGGTACCTCAAAATGGAGCAGAAAATCACCCATGAGATGGCTTATTCATGAAAAAATCAAGAGAAGCTATGCAATGCCCAAATTTAGCACCTCACTTATGTAAAGAATGCAATGACTGGATCCCACTGAAGTGAATGGGAAACCGTAATTAAATAAATATTGGACAAACAAATGTAGTATGTGGGGGTCTAGTTTATGTGGTGCATGAAATATCTGGTACTAGAAAATTAGGAGACATAATCTGATGACTTGTGACTTTGTCACTTACCAGAAAATGACACTGTCATTGAGATTAAGCCCCTTTCCCATTTTTGCACATGGTGATAGGGTGTCACATCAACAGAGATAATCACCTAGACCCAGTATTCACACTTACCAGGAAATCCACCCCTCAATCTTAGATTATCAGATATTTCATGTCTCACACTCTAGTCCCCTCATATTTCACATGCATCACATTCATAACACAGTTTTATACATAAAATAGAGAGAGCAAAGCTTGATTTATCCTGTCACCTCAAATTGAAGAATGTATACAAAATTATGGTAGCCCTTAATTTTCCATGTTAGTAATTATTTTTAAATATAGCTCATTGCAACATGTAAAAAGGAATCTTTGTGGAAGTTGTAGCTTCTGGAAGTTCCCAAAGATTCTTGTAATTACCAGATATAACACCATTGTGTTTATGTTGGCTAGGACTCTGAAATATGGAAATCCAATACCAGAAACACAGCAAGTCCTTTGCATCTCTTGTTCTCAACAGTCAAATTTAAAGTATAGTCAGATTTTCCATCTGCACAATGGATTCATTATATTGCCCTTCACAGATTTGAGGTTATTTTTTTATTTCTAGTAATCATCAATACATTCTGAAACATATCTGAAGATAAGCAATGATTTAAAAATATATTAATTTAGGATGGTGTGCATAAGTTGTGGAAAATCTGTACTGGCTGGAGTTCAGATTTCATTTATTAATAGATTCCCTTCATGTAAGATACCTCTTTGAAGTCATCAGAACTAGAATTTTCTTTAACTAAAAAATTAAAATAACCAGAAATACATAAATAAAATCTTACAATACAACAAGACTCTGTAATCTGTAGTCTAGCTTCTTTTTGCCTGGAAGTGTAACCCTTGTCCTCCAGTATGATGCACATGCATTATATGTTCTTGCCTCGTGTTTCTTAATTAATTGCATTTCTTAAAGCTCTTATTTTCTTTAAGCTACTCTGTTTTTTGTATTACTCGTGACAATGTCACCCAGTCTGTGTTTGAAAACGGTCACTGCTGATCAGTGCATTACACCAATAAACAAACACACACAAAAATATAAATTAAGAAATAATAATAATAAATAAATGTAGAATCATATTGGCATCAAGTTCGATACAGACCACTTTATTTTTTACAATATAGTCCATAACAGCCTTTTTTAAATACTGTTTAACTGCGTCACTTTCAAAAAGCTAACGCAATCTTTAAACAGTCCTATATTTATCTTTTCTTTCTAAAGATACGTGAAGCAACAATTCCCTAACTAGCTGCATACACATGCAAATAATTTAGTTGAAGTGTGTTAAGAGAGGTATATAACAAGAACTGCATCACTTTATATTTCTGGGGTTTTATATCATTTTCTGGTAATCCTTAAGCATGAATTTTTCAAAAACATACAAGAAAAAAAGTGAAAAGTATCATCTATTAAACATATCTATGTTTTGTTAATAACTGAAGTTTTCAGCTACAACAGTCTGATTAGTTTATTTTGTTCTGTTTCATTAACTTTACACTTTTACTGTTTCATGTATTAAAAATGGTGTATTCCTATACCACCTGGCAGCTAAATTACATGTATGAAAACTGCCATCAGAATCAGTTTCCAGGCTAAAATACTTTGCTGGAAATGTGATCTTTGTAAACAAGAAGTTGCCAACAGCATTGATACTTTCACTGGTACAGCAACTGTTTTCTAAAGTCTAAAAGTATGTTTTTCTTTCAAGTCTGAACTTTTCAGATATGCCAACTCTTAATGATAACTCAAGATGATCTGTTTTTATTTGGCTTTTCACTCATACCAAAGATGACTACAGCCTGATTCAACTGTTATGAATACTTACTGCAAAAACACTGGAAAAAAGTAGGTATTTTTCACAATTTGGCTAACCACTTAGGTGAACTAACGTACAGTAGAGCATTTTCAATGACTACCCATGATAAAATATATTCAGAAATATAAATATGCATACTGAAGACAAAAGTACAACATATACAAAAGAATAGTCTAGCAAACAAATAGGATGAAAGGTGATAACACAAGTACCATAGGATACCAGCAGTTAAAAGTAGCAAAATTAAATAAAAAGGACTACAGTACGTGTCAGGTTCACCTCAGTGGCAACAAACAACTTGAGGACTAATCAGTGTTCACCTCAGTAACAAACTAGGGGACTAGTCAGCTTTCACCTCAGCAGTAACAAACAACTAGTACACCATTCAGTTTTCACCTCAGAGGTAACAAACTAGAGGACTAGTCAAGCTTTCATCTCAGTGGTAACAGATCTCAGTAACTACATACAGAGCATACAGTGGTTGATAGCATGGCTTAAAATCTTTATTGGGTTAGCATTTGTCTCTAGTCACCACTGACAAAAGCACTTGCATCCCTCATATCATTACCACAAGGGATGAAGAACAATATGTTTTGCTTCTGCAAATATTAGGGAAGCAGGTAAAACAGTTGTCACAGCTGTGTGTACACTCATTAGTAAAATAGTGTACTCCACTAATCAGGAGGTAGAACAGAAAGAAAGCACCTCAACTTTATCTCCACCATAGCAGAACGTCTCGGGGCTAACATAAGAATAAGAACACATTTATAAAGCTATATGAGGTAATAAATGTTCAGAAGGTGAGAAAATCTCAGAGCAGGAGGAAATTTCAGTGAATCAGAAAAAAATATTTCCACTGAGTGATTTAGCAAATGTCATACTATATGTTGGCATAGAATGCAAGGCTTGACATTTGTTTTCCTACATCAATTACTGATAGTTCAATTTGTATGACACAAAGTTTAAATTTGCAAGAAAGATTAAATTACTGCTTTGTTTTTTTTGATACAGGGTAAAAATAAATGTGACCCATAGCATAATGAGCAGAATACATTTGTTTTTATGTAAAATCATTCTGTGAGTTGCTTTCAGGAATTTCACCTAAGGGAATTGTACAATATATGCAATATCATAAATCACATATGATCACTTAAATAGTAAAGACAACATATTAAACGTTTATTGATAATCATTAGATCAAGATAAGGAAAGCATGCAAGAAGAACGCAGTAGTGCTATGAAACTCTACTCGTAGTATGGTGTAAACATTTTATTCTTAGAAATCAGCATCATAAATTAAAAGGGAAATTAAATGGGAAATGATTAACTTTTATGCGCCTAGGAGCTTATGTAATTATGCTCTTCTAGATGAATGGCTAAGTTTATGACATTGCCTTACTTCTATGTGTTAAAGCCACTTTTATGGTCAGTATTATTTAGGACAGGCAGTATGACTAAGAAAGTAAAGTGCAAGAGACACTAACTTCTGTAATACAGTGCATAAAGTATTGTGCTTAAAGTAGTTAATATGCTTTTTTCTTTTCCATTTACATACATCATACATCATAAATGTTTTCTTTTGGGATAATTGTCAGCACTACATAAGTTACTCAATTCCTGCCTTGCCTTAAATATCACTCCTCCTTTGTTGCATTATTCTGCACGTATTGTTTCCATAATTTCCATTAATTTCCATGTAATTTGTTCCTTCCCTTTTCTAAAGATCCTTCTTCCAGTACTTTTATCCGTTTTACAATATATAAAACTTTAAATACAGTTGGATTAGACTATGATTTCCATTTTCTATATTTTTAGCCAGCAATGTAATTAAATGTAATAAGCTTTTACTATGTCTAGACAATTCAGTTCCTGTGTCCAAGCCATTTGCCCACTCAATGTTTCTGACTGAGTACCCTGTAGGAAATTTTTAAAATCTGCCAACTGATTGCACTCCCAAAACAAACACTCCCAAGGACAAATCCTAAACATTCCAGAATTTGTTGCATATTTGTGAGCCATATATATGCCCTTCCATTGTTCCCTTGTAAATTGTTTTTCCAGTCTGTCTTCCCAATCTTTTCTAACCCACTATGATTGATTCTTATAGTTACTGTTCAGTATTTTATATGTCCTACTAATAACCCCTTTTTCATAGCAGGTTCTGTTCGAAATTCTGCTTAAAACTCAACCTGATCAGGTCTTTCATCCTGGATTCTGTAATCACTTTCTCTTTGCCTATACTCTGATATCAATCCTTCTTAGGAAAGACAGTTTCTAGTCAGTAATCCAAATGTCTTCTTGGCCTCATCCCACTTTATTACTTCCCTCTCTATTTACTCCCAATACCTTGGTTCCTTTTCCAGTTTTCTCCAGTAAATTCCAGCGCCCTCTGGCCTATTTTCTGTATGAGTATTCATTCCTATTGGCACAATTTCCTTTTTCCATTCTCGTGTTGGTTTAGTTCTTAGTATACTTTCTGCTACTTCATGAATAGAAATATTATGTATGGTTATTATTATTCACCATAAGGATCAGCATTCAAAATTCCACTCTCTACTTATTTTTTGTACCACCCCCACTTCATCATCATTCCTTTCCCTTTTGTACCATAACCTTCTTCTTGTGCTATGAGCCTTAACTGTGTAGCTCTAAAATATCCCTTCAAATCAATTAATCTTCGACCACCTTCTTCTATTGGAAGGATCAACAAATCCTACTTAACTCTTACCCTCCCAGATAAATTCCTTCATCTCAAATTATTGTCTAAAACTCCTCCTTTGATCAATAAAAATATGCCTGCCCTGTATGTAAAATGAAAGGAACTAAAACATTTTCACTGTTTTTACCTTACTATCCATATTCATACACAAGAGCTTCCAAGTTTCTTAGATTTTGTATTATCCTTTGTTTAATCTCTTCACACATGTCTTTAGCTGCCATAACAGAAGCCTTTTTAATCCATACTCCTAAATATTTAATCTTATCATGTCTCCATAAATATGGGTAAAGCTGAACCATTCTATGTGTGGGTACATTACAGCCTTTGATTTATCATTATTCATTTTATATCCCAAAAGACTTGAAACGGTCTCAAAATGTTCCACTTCATTGAGATATCCTTTTCTGGATTTATCAGGTACAAAATAATATAGTCTACAAATAAAGCCAACATTTTTGATTGCTATAACAATCACATACTTGAATTTCTGAGCCCCATATTTTATTTGCCAGTGGCTCTCAATATAAAGTAAATACATGGGAAAGAGGACACCCCTGCCTGGTTTCTCTTCTCAAACACAACTTATCAGAGATAAACCTTCTTACTTTGATTCTTGCCTCCAGTCCCTCATATATCCACCAAATTAACATTATTGTTATATCATGGAATGCAAATCCTTTCATTATTCTTCTTATAAAACCCAGCTTACTCTGTCAAACGCTGTCTCTACATCAAGACCCACCAGCAACAGTAGTATTTTCTTAGATTCTGCTTCCCTCTAGATCATTTTTCTATTAATGTTGTCAAATGTTTGCCTCTCCTTCACAAAACCACATTGATCCATATTTATCAATGTCTACCAAACCGTTCCCACTCTTTCAGTTAGTATAGACATACACACTTTATAATCAAGGTTTAAAATTAAAATGGGTCTATATGTAGCTGGGTCTGGAGGTTCTCTATTGTCTTTAGGTAATGCAGCCACTTCCTCTCCTTTAAAAATAGGGATCTTTATCACTTTCTTCTCTTCTAGCTTCCAAACTTCCACAGGAATACCATCTGCTCCTGTAAACTTTCCTGCACATTGATTATACATCACTATTTTTACCTCATCTCCTCTGTTGAGCCTCATCTACCTCTAACCTTGGCATAATTAAGTCTTCCATAAACATTCCCATTTGAGATCTTTCTTGACTTCCACACTTCTCTGCTTTATACAAATATCCATAAAATTTCCAAAACACTTCTTAATACCTCTACAGGATCTCTGGTTATTTTCCTTGTTGTAGGCTTCCTATGTTTGGTGACAACCCTTTCTAATTTCTGTTGCCCATATCATTGTGCTAAAAGAGTCTGTGCTCTGGAGTTATCAAACAATAGCTGATTAAAGGCAAGCTTTCTAAACTCAGGCATATCATCCAAATCCTCCCTTATTTTCATTTTAGCACTCTGCAATTGCACTTCTTGTTCTATGAGATTCCCCTTATTATGCTGTACTTTTACCTTTGTCAGACTCACTAAATAGCTCCTGTTACTTCTTAACCATATCTGTTTTTCTTTTACTTCTACCCTATTTTTAAACTCCATATTCATTTTACCCACTCATTAGTTATAACTTCTGTAGAATTTTATATCTTCCCTGATAACTCTCGAATAATTTCTACTACCCATTCCCTAAATTTCTTTTTAAAAGGTAAGTGGGAAAACACCAGTGTCTCATTTTTGCTTCATTACTATGCATTTTTATCTTAGTTTTTATCATTGTATGGTCTAAAATAGATATTGGTTATGAGTTGAAGCTTTCAATTAAATACATATGTTCCTGTGAAATGTAATTTCTATCCAGTCTACCCAGTTAATGTGCCTTGGGGAATAATATGTAAATTCTGCTCAGGTTCCTAATACTGAATTCACATCTTCGATAGAAAATATTTTCATAAAATTCTTTGGAAACATTCCCTTTTTTTGTTAAACTTTCCCTTCTAGGTCTCATTAATGCATACTCACTTATACAAATCAAGTTCCAGTCCCTACCATTCCATGCTGAAAGCTGATTATTTCTCATAAAATTTTCTTAAGCTCTATAATAGCATTTTTTAGTGGGAAATAAAGAGATGCCAGCGTAATCATTCTCCCTTGCCAAGAGCCCCTTACTACCAAAAATGTATCATTATTGCCTTTTTCCCTCTTCTATCACTATTGGAGCCCCACTAGGGATCAATATTATTATGTCCCTTTTCCTTTGTTCCTGATATTCTGCTGAATATCCATCCTGAAATCCTTTCTGTGTCAAATTCACATGCGCATTTTTTTCCAAATGCATCCCCTACAGCATTTGCTGTGTGCACTCGGCATTTTTTAATATAATTTAATACTTGTTCCTTTCTGTCTATACCTGTAAGGCCATTTATGTTCTAAGATAGTATGGATAGTATAGCCGGTATGATAAAAAGCTATTGTTCCCACCTATTATACATGACAGTTCTTTTGTATCTGTAAGTGCATTTCCAACCTTTTGTGTTACATACACACCATAATGTTTGGCAGGCTACTCTTTTACATAGTTGTTTCTTATCATTCCCATTTAAACCTACATCACATTTTTCAAGACATTTTGTTTTAATGAAAACCCTCAAACCAAAAACAAAATACATTTTCAGAACATCCCCATCCCCTATTAACATAGAACAAACACACAAAATTATATATATCTTCATAAAATGTTTAACCCTCCAGATTTGTTTAATCCTCCAGATAAGAACAATTGCCCTACATCAATATCATCAACCACATGAATTACCTGACCTGAAGCTAAGGTTACATATGCTAAAACACATTTTATAGCCTGTGTTTCCACTTACACTAACTGATGTCTGTTCTTATCTCTGTTCCCCTCCCATATATGAAACACAGCTTGTATGATTTCAGAAAATATTAACTTTAACCACTGGCTATCTTGAAATAAAAAATATATATATATATCTTTTCAAATAACATTTTATTGTTTTCAACAGAGAGCATCAAAGAATAACTATTCTAGTATGCAATAATGATTTTCATACTAAGCACAGAATCTATACAGCTCTCTTAATAACATCTAAAAACATATATAGAAATTTACAAATATACAACAAAAACAAACAGTGCTATTACCATATAAATAGGGAGCTCATGCATATCTACTGAGATTTGATTAGTTTGGAAGGAGGGAGATTAATTGGCAGATTGAATGCCTAGATGAAGGAACTATAGATAATCTGTAGGCCGCATAAACTAAATTCTTCCATCTGACCAGAAGCTAACCTTTTAAAATAATGTCATATAATAGATTCCAATATTTCTGATAGTACATTTGTTTATTTATGTCACCTATGAAAAGTATGTGTGAGGAAATTAATTTAATTGCCTAATTCCTAAACCCATTCCAGGATATGCTGGTGCAATCCAACCAATTTTTAGTTATATAAAATCTGACTAATAGACAGAGAGTAATAAGTACATGGTAATTCAGTTTAGATATTCTCAAATCAGTAATATATAGTATCGCTAGTTCCCAAGACAGGGTTGATTTCTGATATCCCATTTTTCCTAAGCAAACTTTAACAGAGCACCAAAGTTTATGAGTGTACTTGCAGAGCCAAAGTATATGTTATAGGTCTGCCTGGGGAAAGGAGCAGCAATCACATGCTGGGGAGACATTTGAGTTAAATTTGTTTAAAATGTTGGGAGTGAAATAGGCATTATTAACCATTCGTTGGGTGTATATGAAATTTTTAAATGGGGATAGCTTAATGGTGGACTCAATTGCCCTGAGTTTCTGATTGTGAGTAAATCCAGGTACCTTTTGGTCCCAGTAGTTAGAAAATAACTTGTCTTGATATCTAGTAGCCATGATTATTTTATAAGTATTTGACAACATATTTCTTTGACTGCTTAAGCTATCCATAATAACTCCAGCCCTAGTTATTTCTTTTTCAATGTCAGGGGTATCCATGATTAGTGCTGGTAAAAGCTCCCTAATCTGATGCAAGATGATAGTATATTTAAATCCCATCTTTAGTTCACTTCTCATTTCCTGTATCGACTTTCCCTTCTGTTTTGGACATTCCATATCGTATATTCTTTAATTAAAGGGTATTCCGATAAGTTGAGCATATTATTATTAATGCTTATGTTGGAATTCAAGTGTATAGGTGAAGGAGGGAACGGGTTTTATCTAAATCAAGGGATTTAATTAAATCCTGGAAAGACTTAAGAAATAAAAATATATATTACACTGATCTATTAAATCTACTAAAGTACTAAGGCTGCTATCTCTTATTCACTTCCCATAATTTTAAACTTTATTTTTCAGGTAAATGCTTGACATTGTAAGTTTAATTTTTTCATTTCCCTCAGCAAATAATTCTCAGAACTCTCAAGCTCTTTTCACCATCTTCTCTAATGATTTAGCCTCATCCACAACACAAGCTAAAGTAGTTCAGTATGTGGAGGATTCATTTTTAATCTGCTCAGCAGATACCTTACCAGACCTCCAAATAGTAGCCCAACAAGTCTAAGTAAATCACAATTAATCTTCAATCCCAAAAAGACACAGTTAATGCTATTTGCCAGTAGCAAACAATCACCAATCACACCTCCTTTCACCATTCTCTCATCAAACAACACAGTCATCAACCAGTTGAGCATAAAAACCTCTTGACGTGGTGAAAGATCTGGGCACTCAGGTTTACAGCAGCCTTAACTTCGATCACCATGTCTCCACAGTGGTCAGAATGGCATTTTATATTGCTCGTCTGATAAGTAAGGGCTTTGCCTCCAGAAAAAAAAGAGGTTATATCCCCCCATACTCTTCCCTCATCGGGCCAATAATGGAGTACAACACTCCCTTTGGTATGTTCCTTTCCAAATACCTGCAGCAATTGGAGAGACCTCAAAGGTTCCTACAAAGAAAATTCAGGGTCTTCAAGATCTGTCTTATGACAGACAGAAATCATTCCCACTTTACTCTGTGTCATACAGACTGCTCAGAGGCAACCTGTGCCTTGCATATAGAGCAATCTCTGACCCAGCTTTAATGGAAATGTTGCACATTCGCAAGTCAAATTGTACACGGGTCACTTACTCAAAGAACCTTAACCCGGTATGTGACATCAACAGAACTTGCTGGAAAAACAGATTTGTCTCACAGAGGTTGCCCCACCTTTGGAACAAGCTTCTTATTCATATTAAACAAAGCCCCTCATTGGCCCTATTTAAGCGTAATTTGGATGAATGGATGGGTAACTGGAAATTCTCCACAAAGGTTCACCTGTGTCCCTCTTGGACAGGGCCAATAGGTACCAATTGCAGTGTCTGCTTGAACCAGACACCCTTGGGAACATGGGATGAACTTGGTTAGGCTTGTAAGGGCCCTGGGGCCATTAGCCTAGTAACCTCCTATGATCCTAATCAACAACAAACTCAGATTTGACCAACTCATAGTCATCACTATTCACATCGAACTTGGCTCACTGTACAGAAGCAAGCCAATCCTCACTAACATTATCAGACTAGCCATATCCAGAACCTTCCTCTTCTCTACGCTCCTCCTCTTTACCAACTTAAAAAAATCAGACTTAACCAAATTGGAAATATCATCTTCCATCCTGACAGTTGCCCATCCCTCAAGGAACTTGTTGTTCCCTACTCATGCCCATGAAATCTAAGATCTGCAGACAGAAACATTCTCACAGTAAACAAAGCTAACAACACTGATGGTAAAGCCCTATTCTCAAATCAAATAGCCAAATTATGGAACTCCTTACCCTACACCCTCCAAAACACACCTAAATCTACCAATTTCGAACAACTGCTATTTGAACATCTATCCAAGAACTGGCATTGCTCCTGCACCAAACCTGACAACAAGATATCTACAACTCTCTCAACACACTGTCTACTCCTTACCACATTTTCTCCCTCTCCTCAGTGTTTACTACTACTCAAAAAATGTATATATATATATATATATATATATATAGAGTTCCACTTTATAATGTCGAAATACTGAAATCTTGAATTTCTGTATCTCGATACCATAAAGTCGAATCCACAAAACACCGACAGCCCAAAATCACGAAACTTCAAATCCCGAACACACAGCATGCACCACACATACACCACAATACCCACACTACAAAAAAACCCCACACAAAAACATAACATCACACATCCACAAACCTACACTACAAATAAGCAGGGGGCAAGCCCCACCTGCAGCCTCCACACCGCCCTACTTTTATATACTAACTCCACGATCGCACAAACAGAAAAGACAGTAAACTCACACCCAGTCATTCTACAGTCTTGTGCGTACACACACACACACACACACACACACACACACACACACACACACACACACACACACACACACACATCACACATATACAAACACCACCACATCCAACACACACTCATACTTTCACCTGCCTGCCCTAACCCACACATACAACTTACAAACTCACTCACATACACTCAAACTCCTACCCAAAACCCTTACAAAACACTCACTTACCTTAAATTTCACCTAAATCCACACACTACACCGGACACCATACACAAAACACTGCACGTAACATAGTGTAAAGCCATAACCATGAATTTGAGATATTCGGATTCGCAATTATTCACATTCACTATTTTGAAAATTCGACTTTATGGTCTCGAGATACTGAAATTCGAGATTATATATAGATAGATAGAGGAGTGCTACAGAACTCTGAAAGACCAAAATCCTGAAAGTTCAAAATACTGAAAACTCAAAATCCTGAAAACACACAGGATACCAGCACTCACTATATTCCAGCACAAGTACATACAGAAACAACTAAAACACAAACTATATTACTGTTCTCCAAGTATAAACAGGGGGACAAGCCCCTCTGCACCCCCCACACTCCCTGCTACTTAGCTATATCAACTCCAAGATTGCACTTAGTGTAGTCAAGTGCAATCTCGGAGTTGATATATTTAAGTAGCAGGGGGTGTGGGGGGGGGCTTGTCTCCCTGCATATAGTTGAAGGGCAATATGTTTATGTATGTATTTGTGCTGGAATATAGTGAGTGTTGCTATCCTGTGTGTTTTCAGGATTTTGAGTTTTCAGTATTTTGAACTTTTGGTCTCAGGATTTTGGTCTTCAGGATTTTGGGCTTTCCGGATTCTGTAGCGTTTCTATATATATATATATATATATATATATATATATATATATACACACATATATATATATATATATATATATATATATATATATATATATATATCAATATATATATATATATATATATATAATTGTAAAAAAATTATATATATATATATATATATATATATATATATATATGTATATATATATATATGTATATATATATATATATATATATATATATGTATATAAAGGAAATCTCATTTATTCATAACTATTATTTAATATGTACACAGTACTAATTTTATTTTTCTCCCCGTGATCTTACTGAAATGCTTGTGTGTTTTTGTTTTTGAACCTGTATCTACTAGAAAACTGTATTAAATGCTACTTTGTATTGACACTATCTAGATGATGTGCATTCTGCATCTTACTGTATGTATACTATTGCACTATCTAATTATTGTATTTTGCTTATATTTCTGTGGAGCTTTTCTCCCTGGGCCTCTGCTGAAAATGAGCTTCTGGCCCAGTCTGACTTCCCTGGTAAACAAATGTAAATAAATAAATAAATTAGCTGCTTTCACTCGCAGACGGCTTATAGCAATAAAAAGAAAAGAAAAATAGCCATTATCTCTGCAGATGCTTGAAGGAATCTTTGTGAATTTCACTCATAACAGAATGCCTTTAGCCTACATGCTTAAATAAAACACTTGTTTATAGCTAAAGCCGAGGGCATTAATCTAGACATCCACCCTTGTATAAATAAAAGAAATTATCTTAATTTTACATATAATATAATCAGTGCATTTTTACAGAAGTTATTAACATATTGTACTTAAGAGTGTATAATATATAATGCGCAGTGTGTACACTGCCCATATAGCAAGCACTGTATGGAAACAGTGGCAATATACTGTCATAACAGAGTTGGTCATTGTTTATGATGCACATTTAATTTTCAACATTCATTGGCCTCATTCATTATATTTAACATAAAAGGTGCCACAAGTGACCTGATAAAGAACAAAGGACAGGATATATCACTTGAAGTTAAATGCTATACAAAACATACTAGAGTTAAGTGTTTTCATTTTACCTGATCAGGACATGTACAATCATGGATTCTGTGTCTGGGTATTGCATGTACGAGTGATATTTAAAAATGTGGTCTAAGGTACAAAAGGAAGCCCACTCATATCGCACACAATAAAATAGATCGATCTGGACATGTAAATTATATTGTCATTACACAGTCATGACAAAATGTTGCATGCTTTAGTACAAGCACAAACACCATGTACACACACTGCTTGTACTGCATGTTTCATGTGTATTAATGATAGCCCAAAATAAGCAAAATATCTGTGAAGTCACACATTTTTATAAAAAGTGATATCAAAAGAAATCCCCAGTGACTATAAGCTTCTTCAGTCCTCAGAACAAATGTGCTGTCACTGTAAAAATGTAGTTATATTTGCAACAGCCTTTGAATATATTTCAACAGACAAGCTTTATCTACAGTATTACTAACAAAGTCTTAGAGATATAGCTTAGACTTCGTTTATCATAATTAAATTACCAAGCCAACCAAGAGCTACAGGCAATAAAGTATATATGGATCTCAGAAGGGCATAAAGAAAGATGAGATGCGATTGTACAAAGAAAGAAGATTAAGGCTGCACTTCACCTCATAAATGGTACATTTACATACCCAAAGAAAAGGGTTTTCTAATTTGCATGAAATGTGAAAATTATGTCTTCCTTGAGGAATTACCTATTTTAAGACAGATGGTGATGGTTGAAGGAATTTTGCCTGATGCACTGAATAAACTGATTTCAATAATGAATGCTAGATAATTTGCATCAGTGGGTATGAACTAGGGTAACTGGTCATAGTTTTGCCTTACAGTACAACCTTGATTTCTCTTCTTTAGACAAATTATTTATAACAACCAGTAGAGTTTGAAGAGGAACAACCCCCCACACCCAGTTTACATATAAAAGGAGTACAAATCTGAAGGCCTGATTTTAAATGAAACCATGGCAAAATGGTAACATTTTATGTACACAAAAGTCCAACGGAACCTATGACTGTGGCTTTTGTAAGTGCTGTTATTACATTTAAGTGAGCCTTTATATAAGCTTGGCTCTTTTGAAAAAAAATACAGTGGGAGCTGGAGCACACATTACACGACTCTCTCTCTCTGTTATGGCTATATAGGTATGATGTCTTTCAGGCTGTCACCGAAAATTTCTGAACATCTTTATGCTATTATAACTAAGCAATGTCCAAATGCTTTATACAAGGTTATTCTAGTTTGTTCTGAATTTAGAATTTATGTGTGTGTGTGTGTCTACTATGTAACTTACGCCGGATGCAAACAGTGGTGACATGCAGAATCTTCAACAAATCAAACTGCTGCATTGTCAGCATAAGACACATGCCACATCAGGTCCTGGGTAAATACTAAATGTGTACTAAAGTGGAAGGCAGCACAATTGTACACTTTTGTATTAAAAATGTAAGCAGTACAGGTTTACATTTGAATAGTTACTTGAGCTCTGCTTATGTGTTAGGTTGTTAATGGTCAGATTTTGTTCCACTTCTCAAAAATTGTGTATAAGCAGTGATGGACAGCAGTTCTTCATTCGGATAAAAGTAATGAATAAAAAAACTGCTAAATCGCTTCAGTGGAAGTTCTGTATTCCTTGCAGTGTGTTGCTTAATGGATTTTGAAATTTACACACATTCCTTAGGATATCTGCAGAGTTTTTCAAAGGATTTTCATAAAACTTTTAAACTCAAGTAGCCTTTTCAGAGACATTAAGAGGTAGCAACTAAAGAGAATCTGCTTTTTCTTTTTTCTTATGCTTTTCACAATAGGAAGTACAGACTGTCAGTCAAGGATTGTTTTCCTTTTAGCGTAGCCAAAGCTGTATTGATTTTGAATTTAAAATGTTGGGTGATGGCCAAACTGTAACAAAAGCCACAGCCACAGTCAAGTACTGGGTCAAGAGAAGTACATGGGGAACAGCACATGTATGCCTAAATGAGACGTTAATCATATTAGGAGTTTCTTTTTAAGTCAGCAAAGAAGCATTTGTGATCATATCTGTAAACAACAATTACATTCATTCAGTAGCAACTGTATGCATGTAAGGAGACCCTGATAATCTCTGAAACAACAGTGAGTTATTTGCTTTAGTCAGTAATGGTTATGCTCTAATTTGGGGGCCCAGATTAAGATTTCCAGTGATAGTAAAGGCAGATGCCATGTTAGTAAAGTAATATGTCTAGTTGCTACAATACTGCTCTCATTGAAGAAAGACTGATTTGCTTATATAAAACAGATTAAACGCAGAAAGATTATGTCTTTATAAAGATTTAAAGGACATGATTACATAACATATTCAATTACATTTGTTTATTACAAAAACATGCTCTAAAGATATAATGAAAGGCCATTCTTAGAAAAATAGTGTTCTAAATTTTTTTTTATTGTGTTCATACAACAGAGAGTATATAGAAGCTGATTTAGTCGACTTGGCTAGAGGATGCTGCATGTCACTTTCTAATAATGGTCTTAGAGTTTTATTACTAGTTTTATCTTTGGCAAATTTTGAGACAAAAGAAGGCAGCAATATAATATTAGCATGTATAGCTTTCCAGGCTACTCCATGTGAAGATTCTAAGCAAAGTAGAAATTGATTAATTATGGAGGGCAGTGAATATGCCTCAATGTCAGGGGGGCCTATTACTCCTATCTTCTGTCTTCTTATGTGATATTTTATTACATCCTACACCTGTGGGGGTGAGATAATTTTTGGTACTGTGTGTTTAAGATTTTATTGGCATTTTGCACACTTTAAAGAGATGGTCTGCAGAATATGTGGGATTTTCGGCAACACTTCTTTTAATATTGCCTAATCTTTGTTCCACAGATAATACATGCTTGAATATAAAGTTATGTCTTGAGTTACTTGCTGTATAATATGTTTCATTTTTAATCATTTATTTATCTTTTCAGTCTGCGATAAACATGACAGAAATTTCTAAACAGGAGAGGATCTATGAATCTCAACCGCAACAAACTTTTGACTTGTTCTCTGGAATACTTTGGTCCATCATTATCCAAGGCCAATAAACTAATCTGCCTTCTTGATTTATTCAGCCTTAATATAGGTTTGTTTCTGGCTCAAAGCTGAAAAAGATGGCTTTGTGTACGTTTAACATTCGGCTGTTTGCTTTGGACCACCCCCCTCCTCTCTCTTTCTCTCTCTCTCTCTACCATTCAGTTAGTACTGTAATTGCACTGCATTATCTTAAGTCCTCAATGACTTCCGCGGTGGTGCAGCGGTAGCGTTGTTGCCTCACAGCAAGAGGTTCTCCCGTTCGATTCTCGGCTTGGGTTGGGAGTGTCTTCTCTGTGGAGTCTGCATGTCCTCCCCGTGGTCGAGTGGGCGTTCGAAAGACATGCGTTGAATGGGCGTGCCTTCATTGAAAGTTGGGAGTCGGGTTGGCAACTCGAGACCATAAAAAAAAAAACTGCCAATCATTAGCATCTTATGTCCTCGATGATGATATCTTCAGAACAATTTGTTACATCTGTTGTGTATACAGAAAATTATTCTTGGCCCTGAAAGTGCCTTAAGTCTGATGTGCAAATAGTCATTTTTCTAGGTACAGAAAGTACCTTACATCTGCTGTGTAAATAGAAAATTATTCTTTGCTGAGAAAGTGCCTTGGAGTATTAGTTTACTCAGTCCCTATGCTAACCAGCCACTTTCTTTGTGAGCCATTCAAAATATCCATGTAGTGATATCTGTTTTAATTCTATGCCAAACAATTTAATGATTATTTTTACAGCCTGCACTATAAAATGTATTACTGAAGTAAAGGTACACTTCACCCAGCTTGGATGTGTCTGCTGACTTCAGGAGGAATCCTCATATTAAAGTACCAGTGACATCCACAATTCGCCTTTTATGCAAGAATGCTGATTTGTATCCAAGTGCACACTCTTTGTCACCCTGATGTTATACTTTTCTCAACTAGCTTTCTCACTGTGCACAATAAAAGTGTCCATCAATAACTGATGTCCATATGTATGCCTCCTTCAAAGGTAGCAATAAACAAAGTAACTGTTCATTATTCTGGAGTCTTAGTACACAGCAGACAAGTATTAAAATGTTGGTGTAATATATTTAACAGGAGATTCCCAAGCCCCTTTTTGTCTGAGTTGCAGAACCTATACATTTCTGGAATATTATCATTAATTTTGTCAGACACTATCAAGCCACTTCTTTTCTTACTATTGGTAAATCCTCTGACACAGTCTGCATTAACTACTTTCCTTCATACTTAAGTTCAAAGTAGTATTAGAATTATAGTTTCATAGGTTTTTGTTAAGTTTATAGCCAAGGAGACCTTTGAGATATTCAACCATATCACCCAGTAATGGTTTGAGAGTAAACAGTGCCCCAGATTAAGTGCATAACTCCCACATATTTCAGTTGAAAATCTGTGATTACAAAATCAATCAGCCTGACTGGTATTAAAGGTTTCCACGGAAATACTCTGCTTGACATGTAAAGCAAGCCTATTACAGAAATGGGGAGTACATTGGGTTAGGCATCTGTTATGAATACTGGTATTGTCAATGCGGTGTTATAGGGTTATACCTCTAGAGCAGGTGTTTACTTTATCATGGGTTCTATTTATGTGAAAGAGACCAAGGAGTGGCAGATCATTTACAACATGGAAGACTATACACAGATCATCCCTTAGGAGTATATATAAAACTACGTAGTGGGATAGCACTTTTAGTCTGGAGCCTATATAAAACTGCACAGAGGGATAGCACTCTTAGTCTGGAGCCTATATAAAACCAAGTAGAGGGATAGTACTTTTAGTCTGGAGCCTATATAAAACCAAGTAGAGGGATGGTACTTTTAGTCTGGAGCCTATATAAAACCAAGTAGAGGGATGGTACTTTTAGTCTGGAGCCTACATAAAACAGAGTAGAGGGATAGTGGAGATTGAAAAACTTTTGGATATGTTTATCCACAGGGGTTATCACCAGACCTCTTGGTACCTATCAAAGATGAAGTATGTGGCAAAAAGAGTAAGGGTCTGTACCGTCCCCTGTTACCAATCTTTGATAACTCCTGTCATTCTTTATCTTCAGCAGGGCCAATGACCTCTGGTGATCATAATTCAGATAGGTCATATGAACGGGCCTTGATTGTTACTTTTTCTTTAAACACTTACCACATTGTTGATGTGGTTAATCAGTTTTGGCCTATTGTTACGTCCATCAGCGATGGTAATATACTGTTTGGTTCTAAACTTAAGATAGTATTTACGAAAGACAAATGTTTTAAAAGTTTACTGGAAATGAATTTGGGCAAATTTAGTACCAATAGACTTAACGGTATGTATAAATGTAACCACTATAACTACTGTCAACACATTCTTTGTTGTGAGTCTTTTTTCATCAAATACAAGACATCTGAGGTGAAAAAATATTTTAATTGTTCATCCAGGGGAGTGGTATATGGTGCACTTTGCCAACATTGTAAAGCAATTTACATTGGCAAGACTGGTCGAACTTTGAAAGAGAGAATATATGAACATCTCAACGAAATCAAGAAAGGGAAGACAATTAATGCACTATACAGACATATTTCTGCCTATCCTGGTCAACTTTTTAAATTTGTGGTGATTGATTTTTTTTGGAACCAGACCCAAGGAGCTTTTACACTGACAAACATCTTCTCAAGAAAGAGAGCTCATATGGATTTTTGTGCGTGATGCCCTTACCCCCCCCCCCCGGTTTGAATGAATGTTGTTCTATTACACCTATATTAAAGCTAAAAAGTCTTGAGGGCTGATTATGTCATGTTACTCATACATTTGCCACTGTAACACTGACTTTTTTACCATTTTTGTTCTCAACATTTCTTTTTTTATTTTTAATTTTTAATTTTATTCTTATCGTTATACTTATGTTCATTTTTCATGCAATTTAACTTGATATTCACAACAATTTTTGTTGAAGTTTTATAATCAATGCGTTTACTAAACTAAAGTTGAGTCATGTGAATGGTTGATCACATGTTGATCACATGATGTATTCGGGTTATTTAAGGCTGGAGATAACCATGTCAAGCAGTTCTGAAGTAGTCTTTGCTAAAGACGAAAGCACTAGACTGCATTAGGTTTGTTTTTGCTGTCAATAAATTGGATTTGTGTTTTGGACTTTGGTGTGTGTGGTTCCTGGGCCTCTACCTTCAACTACCTTAGGAAACACTAAGGTTTCAAGAGTTGGTTTAGGTACTTAGTGAGGTACATGCTGAAGGAGGCTTTATATTCATGATGGGCCTAATAAGGGAGGAATAAAGTAGGACTATAACTTCCCCAGATCATGGAGATGTCCAGAAAAGAATGCATTCTGTAAAGTAGAAAGATTTCTCAACAATGACAGAGGTGTAATAGACAAAGGATAGCTTGTTATCACCACAAGTATCCAAGTCTTGGTAAATGGATCAAATGGAAGTGGAAACTTATCTTTATGGTATATGGTAACAGTAATGAATTTAACAAAGGAAACAAGGAAAGCACAGTTATGTACACTTACCATAAATGTAGATGTTCAAGAGTATTCACTGTTGCAGTCATCATACTTGGGTTATCTGCCTGCAGGTAGCCCTCAGTCAGCCCGAATATCAGAGACTTAGTATTTCTGCGTCGGTTGCTGTCGCTCCAGGGCTGATGTCAGGTCGTCAGGGGTATAAAAACAGGCCGATGCCATTACATCAGTTTTTCTTGCCCCAAATGTCAGGAGCCTCTCAAAAGGGAGCTAAGTTATTTATTTATTTATTTCCAGTTTGATTACCGGGGAAGTCCACTGGGTCAACCTGGCTCATTTTCAGTGGAGGCCCGGGGAGAAAAGCTCAGAGAATGCACTGAAAAACAGTTTACTTACTAAAGTTCACATACACATAGAAAAACAGTTTACATACTAAATTTGCAAGAAAAAAAATTTACATACAGTATGTACAAGAAATGCAAGCAAGGTATGAGAATGCATTAGAAGTTTACAAATATGATTACAAGAAATACAACCTTGTACCAGATAACAATTCCGTAGAACAGATTAAAATTAAGCTTTTTCATTGAGTATAGGAAGCAGAAATTCGCTGAAAGTAAGTGTTAAGGTTGTACTGATATTTGACATGATTAGTTTGGATCCACAAAAGATAGTGAAATATGCTTTACATGCACAATTTGAGTAGAAAGAAATACTCTATATTTACAATATATACATGTGTTGTTGAGCAAATATAGCTCTGGGAGTGGAAGAAGTAAGGAGAGAGATAAAGCAGTGGGAGATTGCGGGGAGATTTTATAGAGTTGAAAGTGCCTGAGGGAGGTATACAGGGCTTATGTACCAGTAGGGGGAGACTCTTGTGGCTTGCAAGTTATGGTGGAGGAAACCACCACCAGTAAAAAGTAAATACCAAAACCAACACCCATACCCCTGAAAATGGGGGGGGGGGGTAAAAGGCCTAGAGAGATTAAGGAAGGAGAGAGAGAGAGAGAGAGAGAGAGAGAGAGATAAACCAGGGGGTTGGAGGGAGGGAAACCAGGACTGTAACAGTGAATACACTCGAACATCTACATTTATGGTAAGTGTACACAACTGTACTATGCTCTTCATGTTTCACTGTTGCAGTTATCACACTTGAGTGGATTCCCAAAGTGGAAGAAGGATGCAGGCAGTCAGGAAAAGTTAAGGCTGGCTAAAATGCCCTGCAGGACTGCTGTTGCAAAGCCTGCCCTGGATTTGGAGAAGATAGGCAAATGGTAGTGCTTGGTGAAAGTGTGTACTGAACTCCAGGTAGCAGCTTCCAGGATGTCCCTGGTAGGGGCTCCCCTGAGGAATGCAGTACAGGTAGATGTTGCCCTAGTGGAGTGTGTTCTGACCCCCTGCGGGGTTGGTTTCCCATGGGGCATGTAGCAGAAATGGATACAATGTGCTATCCATTTGGATATAGTTTGCTTAGAAATGGCCTTGCCCTCTGCCCCAGTTGCAAAGCTGACTAATAGCTGGTCTGATTTTCTGAAGGCCTTAGTCCTATCCAGGTAAAATCTGAGCTGTCTTTGCATGTCCAAGGAGTGCAAGATCCTTTCCCCTTTGTTTATTTATTTACTTTACATTTGTTAACTGGGAAATTCCGACTGGACAAGGTCCATTTTCAGCGGAGACCCGGGGAGAAAAGCTCCGGCATCAAGTTATACAAATACAGTACATCCAGCATAATACACAAAACAGGTTATATCATGTATGCTGAGCATAGTAATATAACAAGAAATTAATAAAACACTCCAGGTAAAAGAAGATATAGAACACAGGTAAAAGACAATGTCAGTTACAGTACATCCAGCATACTACACAAAACAGGTTTCATCATGTATGCTGAGCATAGTAATATAACAAGAAATTAATAAAACACTCCAGGTAAAAGAAGATATAGAACATAGGTAAAAAGACAATGTCAGTTATACATTGGTTGTTGTGTCTTTCGGCTTTTCCCGGTTAAGGGTCGCCACAGTGGAACTCCGGTCCGCTAATGATTGGTAGTTGATTTTTACATGCCGAGTTACCAGCCCTGATGCACAACCTTCAACGAAGGTATGCCCATTCACACATGTCTCCACACAGAAGACACTCTAGCTGAGAATCGAACCAGACAGCGTTTTACTGTGAGGCGACAACGCTACCGCAGCACCACGAGAAGAAAATATATCAAGTAAGATTCTACAGTTAAAAGTGCCCTTTCAGATGACCAAACCTACAGGGGATCAGAGATCCAGCATGTGATCAGAGGGGAGTTTGGGGATTAGGGAAAAAGGTTGGCAAATGTACAGACTGATTCAGAGCCACACTAGACACCACTTTAGGCATAAAGGAAGGGTTTGTTCTGAGAAAGACACTGTCAGCTTGGAAAATAATGAAGGGTTCCACAGCCATAAGTACTTGTAGTTCAGATGCTCTTCTAGCTGAAGTGATGGCTAGAAGCAAGACTGTTTTCCAAGAGAGGAATTTTAAGTCTGCTGATGCAGCAGGCTCAAAGGGTGGATATATGAGCTTTTCCAATACAAAGTTAAGGTCCCAAGCAGGGTGAGTGCTCTCCTTGGTGGCCTTAAGTTGTTTGCCCCTCTCGGGAACTGTTTGATAAGAGGGTGCGAGAAGAGAGGTGGCTCAGTGTTGTAATGGGCCAAAATGGCTGAGGCATGAATCTTAATGGAAGAGAAGGATAGGCCTTTGTGGAGTAGATCTGCTAAGTACTCCAAAATTAAAGGCAGGGAGGACAGGGTTGTGTCCTCTCCTTTAGCTAGGCTCCATGAGTAGTATCTTTTCCACTTATCTGCATAGGATTTCCTTGTACTATGTCTTCTGATTTCAAGAATGACATCCAGCACCTGTTTGCTTAGAGCTGCTGGGATAGGATTTGAGGGATAAGCCAGGCTGCAAGCTTTAGGGTTTGCAACTGTGGATGCAAAATCTGCCCCTCCTGCTGAGAGAGCAGGGTAGGGTTCTGATGTAGGTGCCATGGTGACATCAATGTCAGGCTGCGCAGGAGTGGGTACCAGTGCTGGCGTGGCCAGTCCGGGACAATCAATATTGTCCTCGGTCTGTCCTGCCTTATTTTGAGTAATACTCTTGAGAGAAGGAGCAGGGGTGGGAATGCATAAACAGAGAGATTTACCCACTGAAAGGATAGGGCATCCACTTTCCAGGCCCTGCTGTGAGGGTTCCTGGTGCAGAATCTGCTGAGCTGGTGGTTGTAGGGAGAGGCAAAAAGGTCCACCACTGGGGTTCCCTATTTCTGAATCAGAAAGTTGAAGGTTCTGGGCTCTAACTGCCACTCATGTGGGTCTAGTAGATTTCTGCTTAAGTCGTCTGCCAGTGAATTTTAATTACCTGGCAGAAACTGAGCTTGCAGATGGACTTGCGTGTCCAATGCCATGTTCCACAGAGCCAAGGTTAGCCTGCAGAGTGGGTAGGAATGTGTTCCCCCCTGCTTGTTTATGCACCACATAACTGTGGTGTTGTCAGTTTTTATTAGAAGTTGCCCTGGAAAGAGTAAGGATCTGAAAACTGTCAGGGCATTCTGCACAGCTACCATCTCTTTTTGGTTGATGTGCAGGTGAATTTGACTTGGGCTCCAGTGGCCCTGAATGCATTTGCCGTCCATGTGTGCTCCCCAGGCATAGTCTGATGCATCTGTGGTTAGGGTCTGGTGACTTGGGGTTGACTAAAGGGCAGTCCCTTGTTGAGGTTACATGCTTCTGCCCACCAAAAAAATCTGTCCTCAGGGTATGATAGGAATGATTGATTCCAGATCCTGAGAATGTTGGCACCAAAGACTTTTTAAGTATCATTGAAGTTTCCTCATATGCAGTCTTGCATATGGAATTAGCAGTATGCATAAGGCCATGAACCCTAGGGCCTGTAGTATTTTTCTTGCTGATAGTTGGGTTCTGGTGGCCATTTGTTTGAAATAGGCTGTCAGATAGACTTGTTTTTCTGAAGTGAGGCATGCCATCTGGGATATTGTGTCCAAGTTTGCTCCCAGGAATACAATCCTTTGACTGGGTACCAGTTTTGATTTCTTTTAATTGATGTTGTATCCCAGGGAAGTGAGGAGGTTTTTCACAAATGTCAGGTGCTGCAACAGCAATTCCTGACTGTCCACCTGAATCAGGCAGTCGCCCAAGTATGGGTAAATTTGGATATTTGTCTGCCTGCAGTATGCAATGGCTGGAGCCAGGCATTTTGTGAATACTCTGGGCACAGTAGATAAGCCAAAGGGAAGTACAGAGAACTGATAATGCATAGATCCGGCTCTGAAACATAGATATGTCCTGCACGACTCCCTTATAGGGATGTGCAGACAGGCTTCTTTAAAGTCTAGGGTGACTAACCAGGCATCCTTGGTTAGCATAGGTAGAAGCTGTTGCAGGGTAAGCATTTTGAATTTTGGTACCACCAGGAAGATGTTGAGAATTGAAAGATCCAGAACTGGGCACCAAGAGCCCTCTTTTCTGGGTACCAGAAAGAGTCTGGAATAGAATCCTTGACCTATCTGTTCCACTGGAACCAGCTGAATAGCTCTGATGGAGAGCAGGGATAAAACTTGGTTTTGAGCCTCTGCCCACTGGATTGGAGGAAGGTCTGGGAACCCTCTTAGGGTTGGCAGTGAGTGGAAGTAAAATATGTACCCCTGGGATACAATGTTGAGGACCCATCGGTCTTGTGTGATGGACATCCATTTTTTTGCATAAAGGGCAAGTTTTCCTCCTAGGGGCACAAGCAATTGGGCAGAGGTGGGGAGTGGAGTGGAGAAGTCATTGTGAGTTTTTTCCGTAGGCAGGTGGCTTACCACTCCCTGCTTTGGGGGTGGGGCCACTCCACTGCTTAGATCTCTGCATACCCTGAGACTGTAATAAGGGCGGTCTGTTTCCCCTGGGCCTGGTTTGAGATGGGCAGGAGGGGGCTGGAAAGGACCAGTGTTTGAAAGGGCAATGCCTACTGAATCTAGGGGGTTGCACTTGTAAGAATTCTTTAACAGTCTGTATAGACTTAGCTTTTTCTTCCATTTTTTTAAGAACCTCTTCTGCTTTGGTGCCAAACAAACTGTCCTTGTTCAAAGGAGCGTCTAATAACTTTGATTTGACATGGTCTGGCAGGGTCTACTCCTTGAGCCAAGCATGTCTTCTCAGTACAGAACCAGTGACTGCTGCCCGGCAAGATGACACTAGGGCGTCAAAGCCACAATGCAAAGTATGCTTGCTGACATGGCTTGCAGAGTGCATAAGCACCTGCAATTCCTTATTTTCTGCACAGTCTGTAAAGGTTGCCACCTTTTGTTTAATAAGTTCCATAATATGTTGCTGGTATTTCAACTTGTGAAACTGACAATTTAATGCCCTAATAGTAAGAGTAGTAGAGGTGTATACCTTCTTACCCCATCTGTCCAAAGCTCCGGAATCCCTGTCAAAAGGTGTGGGATTATTGACTGTAGTTGCCTTGATACCTTTAGGCCCCTGGGAAATGATCACTGGGCCAGTAGTAGGATTCTTGAAAAGAAATTTGTGAGTGTCAGGGACTCTGTAGTACCTGTCTGGTTTTCTAGGGGCAGGAGGTAAAGTATCAGGAGTAAGACTGGATTCCATAAAAACATCATCAACAACCTCCAGGACAGGGGGTATTGCTAAAGGTCTGTGCTGTGGCAAATCTAGGAATTCCCCGAGTCTCTTTTTGGACTGAGGAAAGTCCTGGCATTCCCAGTGGAAATGCTCTCTTAAGTAAGGTTTCACCCAAAGAAAAATCCTCAGGAGGGGAGGCAGAGGGAATGGATTCCTCTGCATCTGAATCCTCATAAGCAGATAAGGGCATGTCTTCATAATCAGATACCTCACAGTCGTTGGACTCCTAGTCTGTTGAAGCTGCAGGGGATAGTCTCTTTTCCTCTTAGCAGGGGAAGGCTGACTTCCCCTAATCAGCATAATAAGGTCTTCTGCCATTCTAAGCATTTGTCATTGAGGCATGGGAGGAGGTGCATGCAATTTGGTCGTCGGTTTTCTAGGCGTAGCACGTACTCTTGGCCTAAGAAACTCGGTAGTTTTATATAAAAAAAGAAGTCATTGGTTTGAGACAAACATCGCTAGTGCAAAGAGCTGCCTCAGAAGCTGGTGCCTGCAGAGCAGCTCCGGACCCATCCAAGGTAGAGACATCCACAGGTACCATAGTCAAAGAGTATCATGGCATACCGGACTTCGAATGGGTCTCAGTAGAGGCATGCAAATCCACAGAAGCGGGCTTCAGGGGCTGCGAAAGTGCCTCACTGAGTACCGGCGAACTGGTGACTAGCTTAACAGAAGTGTCGCCGGCAGCTTTGGACCTATGCATTCTGTCTCTGTCTTTATCCTTACATTTTTTTTGGAATATTGGTAGTCGGATGCTTATACCGGAGCCATTTCTGAATACGGAGATCAAGAGTGGAAGACTTTAGTGGCAAAGAGAGCCTGACGATGAATGGTACAGGTGTTAAACAAGGCACAAAACTGACAGCGAGGTACATCGTGGTCTGGGCCTAAACAGGTGATGCAGTAAGAATGAAAATCTCTGTGTGGTATTTTCTCTCTACAGGCAAGACAATTGTTAGATTTTTCTGACATTGGTTAGAGCAAGAAAAAAGGATCCACAATGGGGTACTTAGCTTTAGAAGACTTCAGGATTATTCAATTCGTAAACAAAAGTTCAGGTAGCAGCCAACCTGCACTTGCAAACTGCTTCTGCTTTAGGCTCCTTGGCAAGAAATACTGATTTAATGGCATTGGCTGCCTGTTTTTGTACCCCTGATGACCTGACGTCAGTCCTGGAGAGACAGCAACTGACGCAGACATACTAAGTCTCTGGTATTTGGGCTGACTGAGGGCTACCTGCAGGCAGATAACCCAAGTGTGATGACTGCAACAGTGATACACGAAGAACATCCAATATTGCATTTTTTTATCACAGAGGGTAAGAGGGTAAGACAATAATTGACATTCCAAGTATTTGTTTGGTCTGAGTGTCAGAATAGGATTTGACAACCACATCCAGTTTGCAACATTCAGCAACACACACTTCATGGCCAGATTTATTTTCCAGAAAGTTTTATGAATACTGGCAGAATATTAAAGAGCATAACACTCAACTTCTTTGTTCAAGAATTCTAGGCAAAGCCCAAAATAATGGAATAAAGGCTCAGAATCAGGAACACCTTTTAAATATAATTTTAATTCACTTAAAAAAATGAATACATTTTCTTAACAATAAGAAGTATGAAACTTTAATGTCTGGCATTATTGACTGTGTAATTCTGAATGGTTTATAAACAAATCAAAAATTTTGTGAGGGTCAGGGCAAAAATATGAGGCAAAATCAGGGACATTCTATAAAATCAGGGAGAGTGGCAGGCATGCATTACTTGTCAATGAGGTGAATAATAGTGACTTACCCTGCTGTTATTTGATGACTGCTAAACAGCAGTCACTGGTCTGGTGTGGCAGTACCAGTGTCGCAAAATACATTGCTAGTTGCTGAAATCAGTGAAAATACTACTGTTATTGCTTACGCATGTGTATGGCGGGGACTGGGGCTGGATTACAGTGTAAGAGTGTCAATGTAGCCATAATTTCTTTCATTTTCTATTACAATCATCAGCACTGCCATTGTGTTTGTGTACATGAGGGAGGTTGCAATGTATTTAAGAGTAACAAGTTGGTCATTAATTTATTTTACTTACCATTACAAACATAGGCCTTGAACATTACATAGGTTCATAGGGTCATACTAGGCTATCTGCCCTAGGGCATTTATAAGCCTAGCCAGAGTGTGTTTGGCTTTCGCCACCCATTTTAAATTAATTTTGCTATGCCCTATTTCGAGGTTAGTATACTGTGCCTCTGTCTAACAGTGACACAGAAGTGATACCCGGGGTAAACCTACAATCTCCCATCCACTCATCAAGATTCCTCTTGAAGAGAGTCAATGAGGGACTCTGCCTAACCTGGACTGGGATTTTATTCCAGAGTGAAGGGAGCCTCTGGGTTATGAATCTGTCCCTCCAGCATGTCCTATTTATTTCAGTGCTGAGATTCAAGTCTCTCGAGCACGTAGCTCGATGGGATTTGGATTTTCTGAGGTGCAGCATGTCCATTAATTCCGGGTTGGACATGGCTTTATACGTCAGGCACAGATCACCTCTGACCAGGCGGTATGCCACTGAGTAGTAGCTGGAGTTTCTTTAACCAGGCAGCATATGGCATCTGTTTGAGCCCTTTGATCCTCTTTGTGAGGTACTTATATCTGGTGCTTTGGCAGAAGCAGAATGTGCATGAAACCAACTGCTCACTGGTAGCATTGCTATTTCACACTGCTTTGCTTTTGTTGAGTTCTTGGCTATAGCTTTTCCTGTGTGGAGTCTGCATGCTTTCTCTCTCTCTCTCTCTGACTGGGTTTACCCATGTGCTCTGGCTTCCTGCAGCACCACAAAGACATCCTGTAAGAAAACTGGCATTACTCCAGTTTCTCTGAAAGTGAGTGTGCAGCAAGTTTTTCTGTGTTTGTGCATCTTGTGATATACCTGGCTTGTCAGGGAGTGTGTGTCTATGTGTGTGTGTGTCAGTGTGTGTGTGTGTGTGTGTGTGTGTGTGTGTGTGTGTGTGTGTGTGTGTGTGTGTGTGTGTGTGTGTGAAGCATATCATTGATTTTTACCAGTGGACACACAATAATGCTGGGCACAAACATAGCTCTTCTAGGTAGTTGTTAGAAATACAGTTAACAACTAATTATCTTTTATAAATAAGCCAGAAAATACATTGCAGAACATTCAGACCCTTAGAGCTTCTAAAGGTCTGGTGAACCCTACATTTTAGACTGTATAAATGGATTTTGACATGAGTGTAGGAGTGTCCACTGCCCTCAACCATGCCCATTCTAAAACCAGCCCTGCTCACAGGTGTGTACAGAAGAGTGCTGTAGCCTTGTGTGAGAGGCTGGGGATGTTGTGATCATTATTTAATATTCCTCACAATCCAGCCTTATTCACGGGAAGTCATTATAGCTTGTGATGAGCATGGGGACAGTGTGGACACTCTTCTACTTCTCTCACAGTCCTCAAAGGGGTACAAAAAAGGTTGCTATACATTGTGCAGGAATGTACTTTCTATAAGCAACAAGTTGGAATACATTACTGCGATCACTTTTTTTTTCACTTTATTTTCAATAACACATCAGACACATACAGCAGTGGCTGATTTTTAGGGATAGTGGTGATGAACATGCTATGTATAAGCATGACAGCAGTCACTCAAAATGCATGACTGTGGCCATTTGTGGCTTTGCTTTCATTCCAGTTTAACACCAAAGGAATGCAGGTACAGTGACTGCCTTTTTAGGGGGATGGGGGAAGGTAGTATTTCTAGATAGGATTTTTATCCTCTCAAACATTTGTCTTATTAATTTATTACAAACTTTTGTTCGGACCATCACTGGATCAAATGGTTGGAAAAATGCTTCTAGGGGCCTAGTGGCCCCTAGACTTCCCAGTTCAATTTATTTACTTTTTTACACTTTTACTACTGTGCTGTCTTGGTCAGTTGCTGTGTTGAAATGATGCAAAGATAGGTAATGTTGAACACTAACAATAAATTTCTTTCCTTAGTCAAAACTTTTGTTCAGGCCAGTATTGGACAAAAAAGATGTGTAAAAAAACTCTAAAATGCACTTCATACTATAGAGAAAGCCACAGCTTCTAGAAAGAACTGAAGAGTAAGACAAAATGTGAGAAGGTAGGGGACCCCAGGGTGGGAAGAAAAGAGAAGAAAGCATTAGAAGATGGGAGGTGACACAGAAAGGCAGTGTTTGGCACCATGGAGCCCTTCACCTCAAGCACCATTAAACTTAAGGACAGTTCTTTACATAGGGTTGTAATGTAAAATTACTCCAACTAAATGTCAGTCATTGTGAATGCCACTTTGTGAGATCAGCCAACATGGTGTGGAATGAGGCATGCATAATGTAAGACCACTTTATTCAGTCTGTGTGTACTACTAAAAGTGTGTAGGTGAACTAAAAGGTTGCTTTAGAGAGGTGACAGTGATATGGTGATACTTACGCTGAAAGTATCCAGAGAGGGCTCCCAACTTTAGACTTGCTTGGGGTTCCCAAAATGCTAACACTGGCCCTGGAAGAGATAAATATTTTATCAGCCATTCACTGCAGATGTTTAAGACGTAGAATACTGTTTCCAGAGATTCTCCTCTTTCATCTTGTTGGCCATTATTTACTACACCATGAAGTACAGCATCTTTTCTTCCCTGGTCAGCTTTTAACATTTTCATCTGTGCCACAAACACATCTTTTACTGTACGCTAAGAAGGCAGATCACTATGCAATGCATATGTTATAGTGAGCTAGCCATGTATTTTACCACTCAATCTCCTAGTTACACTGTCACTAATATTTTTTTCTAAATTTCATAAAGGTCTTAGTAAAGTTGTTTTTTTTTCTTATTTCATCAGGTTTTGCATTGCCTATGATCATTTTCTTTTCATGGTATCACTACCTTTTCTTCCATATATGTGCCTATTCTATACAGCACTCCATTACTAAATGTTTATTTACAGTTCATTTTTTTCCCTGTTATTCACTCCTCCATTAATAGATCTTTGTTTATCATACCATTGTTTTGCTCTATCACCATTCTGTTTTAATTTTCCATCTCCCAAAGTCCCCAAGTTCTACATTTTATTTCCTTCTCTGATTCTCCATAGTTAACTACAGTTTATATTCAGGTTCCAAGGCCACACGTGTTTCACCTATGGGGCAGTGACGTAAAGCAATGTATTTTTTCTGTTGTCTTCTGTTTTTTTAACTCTGATGTTTGCATCTTATGTTTCGGCAGGGATGTTCTTGACCAAATACATCTTCCCCCTTTATTTGCAAAGTTTTATTTAGAAATTCACTCCTGCTCTGTGTCTCTGTGTTTCATTTGTTTGCTGGAGATGTATTTACTTTTTTTGGGCAACATCCCATCCTGACTCTGTGTACACTTTTCTGTTGTATAGGCACACTTGTTTAAAACCTTTGTCTGATCGATTGATTTTACATATCTTCTGCATATTCCAGTCCAGTTTCCAATTATCAAAAGAAAATTTAATTTCTTATGTCTTTGCAGTGTTTCATTTGTTAACATTACTTTGAACATAAAAGATTAAAAGCGGGTTGTTGATTGTAAATGCTTTATTATGCATTTGAAACACAGATGCCAAGAAATTCACCTTGAGAGTGAAGATCAAGATGTGAATCTTGGCATCCATTTCAAGAACACAAAATACAGGGTTATGATCTGCTGACCCAATCATAATTCTTTGTAGTCCATGGAGATTTATCTATTCTATGTACTACAAATTAATCAAAAGTAAGATTTTTTTTTAAAATGCAATGTGTTCTAGCTTTGAAAGAAGGTAAAGCAGTGAAGCGTGGTTGACATCTTACATATCTACTGTCTAAGAGAATCAATTTAATTCAAAACATTTTGTGTACTTCTAGTTCTTATTCCACAAAGTCACAAATGAGCAAGGATAAATCCATCCTCACCCCTTCCTACATACTATACAGAAAACAGTTTTAAAAGGAAATAAAGTTTTCTGTTAGGACTGGCATGCAAAAACTCAAACTGGACAACTCTGAGGTATTCCGCTGCAACTAAAACAGTGTGCAGCTCAGAGATGAGTCTTTTTAGTTTTTTGTACTAGATGTGGTATAGAAAGTTCTAGAAACAGTGGAACACTCAATGGAAAAACAGATTGAGTCATACATGTCTATGGCAGATGATTCCACAAAAGTTAAAAACAATGGAAAAATGTAAAAGAGAAACTGTGGAAGCATATATATTTGAGGTGTGATAATACATTTAACAGAATGCTTAGGAGATGTTTAAAATATGTTATAAGTACCTATCTTCAAGTTTTGCAAGTATGTTATCCAGACATCTGAATTTCTTAATATCACTATGGAAAAGAAATATCACATTGTGAATCTAACTATGCACAGCACAAAATGGATTATGCATATATGTAGCTGCTACTGAGACATACAGTATATTATGAAGCAGCAGTCTGCAGACAATGATTTACTTGAGCTTTGCCGGCTTGTGGTCAGTAAACATTTCTCAACTTTCAAGAACAGAACAATACTTTATTAAAAGCAAAGTGATAGCGATATAAGGCTGCTTCAAAAAGAGGCTTGTTGGTGATGGGAATTAAGTAAAATGACCAAGGTTTGAACCTCAACACATCATTCATATGACATATTAACTATCCTATGTAAACATAAGCAGAGACTTCCTGTCCTTGTATATGATTATGCTGTGGCTAAGTTGCACTATAACACAGGTTTTTTTTGTTAATAATTTGATTAGTTAAAAAGAGGCTCGTTGGTGATGGGAATTAAGTAAAATGACCAAGGTTTGAACCTCAACACATCATTCATATGACATATTAACTATCCTATGTAAACATAAGCAGAGACTTCCTGTCCTTGTATATGATTATGCTGTGGCTAAGTTGCACTATAACACAGGTTTTTTTTGTTAATAATTTAATTAGTTAAAAAGAGGCTTGTTGGTGATGGGAATTAAGTAAAATGACCAAGGTTTGAACCTCAACACATCATTCATATGACATATTAACTATCCTATGTAAACATAAGCAGAGTCTTCCTGTCCTTGTATATGATTATGCTGTGGCTAAGTTGCACTATAACACAGGTTTTTTTTTGTTAATAATTTGATTAGTTAAGTGCTGCTTTATTAAACATTGCATTTACTGCACATGGATTTGGCAGTGTTTCAGGACTTAATGAATGATATACTGTTTGCTTGAAAGAATTCAACTTCCTGATAAAGCCTGGAGTATGAGACAGACCAGAACAAGAACTGCATTTTCTTTCTATGACTGATCTATTGAGGAAAATGCTTTCAGAAAAATATGTTATAGGAAATAAAATTTGAAGAACTTGTCTTTCCACACAGCTGTAGATATGTTAATATCTTAATATATTAATCCAACTATTAGTCTAACTCAATGGAATTTATGAGACCATTTCAAATTCATGCCTAGAGTAACCACTGTCTGCACTTAAGCAATGGAAAGATAAACTACAAACACAACACCTAAGCATTTAAAAGTGGCTAAACGGTTAACTTGGTACACTACATTTTGTAGGAATTAGCAAAGTAGCCTATTCAGGAATTTGATGGCAACTACTGATGGTATTTTTAGCTAGTCAGATAATTGCAATTATACAATGACTGCTCATTTGTATCCAGAAATGAGCACACTGACTGAACAGCCCATCCGGTTCTATGTTCGGCTACAGAAAACATAAACCCTCGAACAGCTAAATAGCATATAAAAAACATTGTTAATGAACATTACTGAACATCAGTAATAGCAAAAATAATCATCGAATGGCCATAGATAGCCAGCATCACAAAAGTAACCAACAAAGGTGGGGACTGTGTTCCCCACACCCCCTCGCACTACAGTGAGGAATAGGGCAAATTTAAAAGGTTTCCTTCACTCACCTTATGCATTACTTCCTGGTTGTTGGCCAACTATGGCCATTCGATACATTTTTTTTTTGCTGTTACTCATGTTTGTTAATGTTCCATAACAATGTTTTCGTATGATATTTAGCCATTCAAGGGTTTATGTTTTCGATAACCAGATATAGACCCACCCAACCAGCATGCCCACTATAAATCAAGCATATACCTAAAGTCCAGGATCTGAAGAACCATTGAACGGCCATACTGTACTGGAATATGCTAAGAGACATTGCAAAACAGAAGGAAAAATCAGGTTTGTTCTCAAAAATAAAGAAATAGAAGTGTACCTGATTTTACTTCTATTTCTGCACTGTTCCTTGTAAAATCTCAACAGAAAAAAATAAAACAGCAACAGAGAGTCTCTTTTCTCCATTGCTTCTTCTGCACTGCACTGATGTACATTACAGCTGTAAGGACGTAAGTCCCATGAGCATGTGCAGGCGTAAGGACGCAAGTCCCATGAGCATGTGCAGGCGTAAGGACGCAAGTCCCATGAGCATGTGCAGTATATCAGTAAACAAGGAAGTAGGCAGATGGACACTAGGACACTACAGCACCACTGTACAAAAACATTATTTAAGTAAGGTAAACAATTTCTTTCCTAAATAATGTCACTGTACAATAGCGATAACCCACGAGTAGATGTGAATATATCAGGATTTACCCAACGTTGGCCTTGTTTAATCACTCAAATGTCTCCCTAGTGATCGAACCATGCCAACCATAGGAAAATCCTGATATACTCAACCCATTCTTGGGTTATTAGTTAATCATGCCACATTGTATCAGCAGACTTAAATTCCTACCTGCCCAATTTCAGTACTACCATTAGATAAAATTAACAATACATTCCCAACCCTTCAGGAGATATAGCATTGTGCATTTCTGTATAGACTAGTGTTTAATGCAGTCACTGTTCAAAGTTAGTTTCTAATATAAAACAGCTCAATGACTGATTGTCCATAAAGCAAGACTCCATGCACACCATGTTGAAGGTTGGGGCCAAAATGTGAGAACATAGTCAGGATAGGTACATACACTGAAAAACAACATGGATTATGAAACACAGCAAAATGTGTTAGCTCTTATTTCATCTGGAAGTTAGCTTTCAGTGAATTAAGAAGACATGTCTCTGAATCACAGAAGAGGATCCTGCAGTTACTTATCATATGGTGCAGGAAGGATCACACCAAAGTGGAATGGCTGGTAGAGGTATGAGCAATGGTGATCAGTTAAGCAATATACCTTGGCAGGGAATGGGTAATCTATATTATACCAGTAGCAGGGGGGTGCTATTTCATTGCAAAGGTGCATTCACACATTTCCATTACTTTGTGTGAAATATTAAATTATCATAACCCTGCCATCATTTACTATTATAACACAAAGGCTTTATTTTAAACGGATGTGCCTTATCTTTTTTAAATAATGGCACTGAATAAAAATACCTTATTTCCTTGGTTGCCCTTGGATGAAGCAGGAATGGCTTCTAGATGCACTGAACGTGTGCACATCCAAGATCATGATGATACATTTGACGTATTTTGTGAGAACACAGTACACACCATTGTGGAGTGACAGGCTACAAAAAAGTCACCAGTTTCTGAATGCATAGGACAGGCAAGTTGTACAAGCGAAGAAGGCACCTATGTTCATATGTTCATTAAATATCTATATATATATATATATATATATATATATATATATATATATATATATATATATATAAATCTATTTCAAAGGATCAAAATTTCACAACATCAAAGCTCTGATCATCGAAGACCAGAGGATTGAACTTGTGAAATATCGAACATAAAAAAAAATCTAACAGCTGAAAACACCTTTATCATACTTTTTCAGGAGAGCAAGCCCCCCCCATGCATCCCTCATACCCCCTGCTACTTAAATATACCAACTCTGTGATTGCACTACAGTGAAGAGAACGGTAAATGTCCCATTCCACACTGTACAGCAATCTCCAGTCACAAGGTTTGATATTTCACAGCTTTGATCATCTGGTCTTCACAGATCAGTGGTTCGATGTTGTGAAATTTTGATCCTTTGAAGATGACCCATATGTGTGTATGTATATATTTTTATATAAAGATATATATATATATATATATATATATATATATATATATATATATATATATATAAAACTTATTCAAATATGTTTTGTTGGTTAGTGATGATAAAAAATATTGGTTTCTTCAATTTTGTTTTCAAATGCAGCACTGACCTATGGTTGATTAAGGCTATCAAACTCATTTGTGTGGGATACGTAGCTGTACCTCAGTGAAAGCACTTCAGCAGGAGGTAAAACTCTATATAATAATGCCATTTACAGTACAACCTAAAATAAGACTAAAGGTTTTTGAAAGTGTGTAAACAAGGGCA
>NC_056745.1:261473995-261491495 GCF_019279795.1 Protopterus annectens | reverse complement strand
TCCATTTGATAAAGGTTGTGCTTGAATAGGGTCATTGAGGAGCTCTGCTTCACATGAATTGGAAGTTTACTGAAGAGCAGCGGCAGTCTCTGGGAGACATACATGTCTCGATAGCATGTTCTGTTAATGTCACTGGCAAGGCTGAGATCCCTAAAGCGACTGACTCTAGTGGTGTTGGATTTGTGGATTTGCAGTATTTCTATCAGGTCAGATTCAGAGAGTGTCCTGTAAACCAGGCATAAATCATCTCTCAGTAGCCTATATGATACATAGTACATTGACAGGGCTTTCAGTCTAGCCACACAAGTCATGGTTTGGAAGCCCTGTATCTTCTTAGTGAGAAACTTCTGTGGTCTCTCCAGATTTCTGCAGGTGTTTGGTGAGATATATGCAGAAGGGAGCATTGTACTCTATTAATGGTCTGATTAGGGTTAAGTAAAGTGGAGTTATAACATCCTTAGACCTGGATGTGATGCCTTTACTTATGAGATGCGCAATATAGAAGGTCGTCGTTACCATCATGGAAACCTGGTGGTTAAAGTACAGATTGCTGTTGACCTGTGTTCCCAGATCTTGCAGCATTGGGTATGAACTTATAGGGGTGCTGTCAATATTGTAATTAGTAGGGAATTCCTCTTTGCCAAATGGGATAATAGTGCACTTTTTTGCATTTAGTTTTAGACAGTGACTTTAACACCAGCCATTTGTTTGTGCTAGTCCCTCCTGTAATATGTTAACATCATTGGGGGACTCAATGACTGTGCCTAACTTACAATCATCATTGAACTTAATAAGCCAAAGCCTGTCTACTTTAGCTGGAGTTCCAAGAAGTAGATTCCAAACAGTAAAGCGCCCAGTACAGATCCTTGCAGTACGCCACTGCTGATTGGTCTACTGGCAGAGGTGGAGTCTCCAACTTTGACAATATGTGTTCTGTTGGTGAGCCAGTTAGCTACCCATTTAGTGATGTAAGGGTTAACACCTAGCTGGGAGAATTTTTCAATAATATTCAAGTGGGGGATTGTGTCAAAGGCTTTGGCTAGGTCCAGATAGGTGATATGCACTGTCTTACCTTCATCCAGGGCTTTGGCGACATTCTTGAAGAAGTCTACCAGGATCAATAAGCACAATCTACCCTTAAAGAAGCCAAACTGGGTTGGGTCTTGAGTTTGAAGGTCACCTATGTCCCTGTTGATAAGGTCCATCAAGGTGGCTTGTTTTATTGGGAGGACCTGGTTTTAACCCAGTCAGGTACAGCAGAATCTAGACAGTTGCTAAAATGATTATACAGGGCATTTGTGTACATCAGTGCATAGCAGTCATTATTGCATGTGATTGCAGGGGGGTATAAAACTTTTTATACTATCACTTAGTAAGCTGTAGTTTGCTTAGGAGAAGTTCCTTAGTCTTTTGCTCCTTTGGGAGCCTGGGGACCAATAGTTACTTTGAATGAGAATGATTTATGGTCAGACCTTATCAGGGAGAACATCACACAAGGGGCAGTGCAGTGACCACCCAGGTTGATGAATGCTATATCAAGGACATTAGAGCTTCTTGTGGGGGTGCAGACTATCTGTTTCAGAGCATTTGCATTGACAAAGTCCAGGAACCTCTGGGTGAGCAAGTCTGAGCTCATGTATGTTACCCAGTCGATGGAGGGATAATTGAAATCTTCCATGACTAAGGTGTTGGGCTCTATGGTGACTGATTCCATTAAGTCCAGGTAGGCATTGTGCTTGGTTCATGGAGGGGGACCTATAGCTAGCAGTGATGTGGTAGGGTGTTTTGCCTTTAGTTAATTGGGCATGGATTAGTTCGACAGAGTGGGACTGTATGACCAATTTCGAGGTGTATTGGCTTTAATGAGAATGAATACACCTCCTCCTTTGGTTCTTTCATGCTCATTCTGAGGTCTGAACATGTGGAAAGCATTGTAGCCTTCCACAGCCGGGGTGCTCTCTGTGGCCTTGAACCATGCTTCAGTGACTGCACAGACATCAGCATCTTCCAAGGTGAGGAGTGTGTCAAGGGAGTGCAGTTTTGTGTTTAGACTCCTAGCATTAAGCAGCAGAACCTTGATTTTTTCTCAAGTGAATTTTGCTACCTCGGAAATTTTGTCATTTTGACATTGCCTAAAAAAGGCACTGTGGGGGAGGCAAGCACCTTAGCCAGTCTCCTAAAGCCTAGGGGAGATGGGTGCAGATCATCTCTGGCAAAGCAGTGTGGCCTGTCAACCATGTCTTCCCAGGCTGACAAATAATGGATCCTCATGGAATGACACCAGAAGCTAGGCCAGTTGTTGAAGTCAATTACTTTTTGTTCATATTGTGGCATCACCCTAGGTGAAGGTAGAATGCTGCTTAGGGCTAGGGTCATACCTGCCTGGGACACACAATCTAAGAGTTCAGTCATGTCTCTCTTCATATAATCCAGAGGAGGTACATCTCAAGTCAGTCACCCCAACATGGACTAGGACAGAGTCATAACGGTATTTGTCACAGAGTGACTTGAGTGCATGTGTGATCTGACAGATCCAAGCACCTGATAGGCAGCTGACCATGACCTTCTCCTTGTCCAGCCTGGTGAAGGGGACATCTGTGTGTCTCACTATGGAGTCTCCTATGACCAAGACATTAGGTTTTGAGGTGTTTTGCCTTGGGGGTTTATTTGGTGAGGCACTGATATGTATGTTGTGGTGTGCAGTGGTTCCTATACATGTTGAGGTGTGTGCAGATAATTTGCTCTTGGGAGGTCTCTGATCTTTTGGTAAGCTTCTAGTGAGTACCTCCACGTATGTGGGTTTGTGTGTTGTGTCCTGAATTTGATAGGTGAACTGCGTGAGCTGTCAACCTGTTTGATGTCTCGTTTTTTCTTATGTGAGAGGATTGCTTTCAAACTGAAAGTGTAATTACATCTCTCACATATGGTATTTGTTTGTTTAAGAACTCTGAGTGGTTGTAAGGCTACATGGGGCAATTACTACATTGCCTCAGGATACCCAAGTCAATCAGGCTGACTGGAGAAATGTTGGGAAAGTGACCATCCATAATGGCAGGTTTATACCATAGTAATGTTGGGGAGTGGGTAAGTTAGATTGGTTTATGATGTAGGAATAACAGAGGGGCTTATTCTGTTGATGGTTTCATAGGTTCATAGGTAGGTACTAGGCTATTGGTCATAGAGCCTATACAAGCCTTGCCAAAAATGTACCCTGGCTTTCGCCACCCAAGAAAATTATTTTCCTGTGAGTGAAGAGCTGTGGTGATGCTGCTCAGTGTGCAGCTGAGTTACCTGCAAAGCAACAGGGGACTTGGAAGGGTCCTATCAACAGGTGTCTAAGGAAAATTTAAGTTTCCAGGCATTTTCGTATATACAAGGCAGTGTTAACACCCATTGTGTGATGCACAGCTACATGCAAACATGAGTCTTAAAACTGCAACACTTTTAAGACAGACTGCCAATGGGAAAGCCCCAAACTGAGCCCTTCTCCAGCAATCCCCAACTCATATGGAACCTGATCTACACACAATTTTGCCACAAGGGTGCAGGGAGGCCCTCTTAATGTAAGATGGCTGGTTTAGAGCACAGTGATATCAAACAGTCTAGATTCAGCAAGTCTGAATTTAGCCTATGCTATCTAAGGCAGTAGTACAGAATTTCAAAGTGCAGAAGAATATGCAGATACAATCAGCAAAACTGAAGCAGCAATTCAAATAAATACAGTTAGTGCAATACAGGCTTTAAATATATTTATTTTTCATTTGATTGCAGTGGATACCTTGGATTTCACTTCAGATACACTCCAAAGCTCTGGCTAAAGTTACCAAATTCTGAGCAGCTCTGGTTAACTGAGAGCAAACCCTCGCAAATACAAGGCTTAAATTATGGTGAAATTCATCAGTTTTAAGACAAACTACCAATGGGAAAACCACAAATTTGAGCCTTTCTCCAGCAAACCCCAACTACACATTTTGCCACAAGGCTACAGAGACACCCTCTTAATGTAAGATGGCTGGTTTAGAGCACAGTGATATCAAACAGCCTAGATTTAGCAAGTCTGAATCTAGCCTATGCTATATAAGGCAGTAGTACAGAATTTCCCAAGTGCAGAAAAAAAATCCGGACACAATCAGCAATTCAACAGTTAACAAAGTACAATACAGGCTTTACATATACTTATTTTTCAGTGGATACCTTGGATTTCAGTTCAGATGCACTCCAGATCTCTGGCTAAAGTCACCAAACTCTGAGCAGCTCCAGTTAACTGAGCAACATTAACTGTTCCCACCCAGCTATGCTAGCCTTGTCTTGCTGAACTCCATAGACCTTTTTCAGGCTCAGCCCAGGAAGAGTAGCTGGTTAAGTGACTTGCTTAAAGTCACACAGTCAGACAATGGAGGTTAAGGGAATCAAACCTTGCACTTCAGAGTCACATAAAACTGCTTATTAGCCCTCTAGGCCAAATGCCATTACCTGAATGCAATGTTTCTTTTTTCCAGTAGATATAGTGGGAAAGCTGTTAGTCCTGAATCAGATGCCTACATAAATACACTAAAAAGGAATTTATACAGCATATAACAATATATGCAATAAATTTGAAAAAACACAGAAATAGCATATGCAGCAGCATGCATTCCAGCAACTTTGTTAAATCACACCATTAACTACAGGTTTGAAAAAAAATCGCAAAATTCACTAGAGCTGTTATTTTCTTCAATTCTTTCATTCCTTCCTTTTTTCACAATTCATATTTTAGATAAAACATCCATGGTATAATTAATGTTCAAACAAATATAGACTTACATATGTACTATTGAAGTTCTGATGCCTTGGCATCGTAGCATTCAAGGAAATTAATATCATTTACTTGGACAGGTTACATAATAATAATAACAATAATAATAATAATAATAATAAGGGTCTATATTAGATCAACGAACGCTTAAAAAAGTGAATGGGGAAGTGTCAAAACAGTGATTTTTTTTTCCAAGGGAAAAAAATCTCTGTTCCAACAAAAAAATAAATAAATAAAAAGCAACTTCAAACAATACATTAAGTGGGGGACTGCACCCCCCCCACACCCCCCTACTTAAATATACCAACTCTGAGACCGCACTACAGTGCCGAAAATGACAAAGTACCGAAGCAGCCAAACAAATTATTTCCCAGGGAAAGAATTCGCTTAACAGCTGCTTCGATATTTTGCATTTTCAGCCTTTTATGTTCAACCAAGACGCATTTGAAAGAATGCATCTTCGGTCTTGTAATATAGACCCTAATAATAATAATGCATAATACATAATCCTACCCTAATTAAGATTTAAAGATGCCATCCCTGTGATTCAGAAAACTTACTGGCAGCAGTAAAAAGAGCTTACCATTGGCAGTTGCCATTTCTGATTCAAAGACAGCCCTACTACTGTGCTTCTATGACATTTGTAGAAGCTCTGTGATGGACTGTCCATTTGTGTTATCGCAAATATAAATGTGGCATTCCAGGGGAGTTACAAAATGATAATTAGTCATATGCTGTCCCCCAGAAATACCTACAGATCATAGAACCATTTGGCTATGCAGATCTCTACCACTACCATGTTCATCAATTTGGCCAAAAGTTCACTTCCACCCATGGCTTTCAATGTTAGAGATTGGTCAGGGAGATTAGCAGAGAGGTAGTTGTGTGGTGTGGTGTGCATGTGTGTGTCAATGTGTGTGAGTGTATCCAGCAGTATGCATGGTCTCAGGTGTCTCTGTGTGTGAGTGTGTGTCTGCCTGGGTGCTTACAGTAAGGTGGGCTACTCAGGGGATAGGTAGGATAGGTGTGTGTGTGTGTGTGTGTGTGTGTGTGTGTGTGTGTGTGTGTGTGTGTGTGTGTGTGTGTGAGAGAGACACAAATTGTGTCATTCAGGAGTCTGTCTAGTTATCTAGAAACAATAGCAATGGGCTCTAAGGAAGGGAAAGAGAGTTTTTTTTTAAAACAAAAAAAATATCCAAATGGGAAACTGTCTACCTAGCAACTGGGCAAGGAAAAGCTTCACACTCTTTGAGGGGTGCTGAGGGCTTGGTATCTACACTTATATGAAAATTTAAAACAGCAGCTAAATGATATATTGACAGAGTAAAGTCTATATCAAAAAAAGAAAAACTAACAAATAATGAAGGGCCAGAATGTTTGCAGTAACAGCTAAATGTTAATTTGATAGTGGAATACCTGCATCAGCAATCTCTAAAGTGTAACAGAGGACATGGCAAGTTGATAAGGAGCAACAATCTCTGCACTTGAAGAAAGACAAAATTTAAAATCTTTTCCATTTGTCCCTGCAAGGTTTCTCAGTAGAAGGCCACTGGGATAACATAAATACTGAAGCCACTTTAAATAAGAATGCTTCTGACCATGAAACTAATGGAATGCAGTAGCATTTAATATTTTTTTTGTAAGGAGAAACACTGAAACCAAACTCAAGTGACTTCTATTATGTCTCCCTAGGTAACAACCAACTGAATCCTTAACCCACGTAAAACAATAAAAAAGTAAAGGATTCTGCCAGATGAAAAGGTCTGAAATACGCATTTTTGGTAGAGGCAAGCACCCCTGCATCCCACATGTGGAGGACTTATGCCAGGAAAGCCTCTTGCTAAAAGATACTAACACCACAAATGCACAACACTAAGAATAGCTAAACAACTAAACACAAATGCATCACTGTCAGCAAGCAAATGAAAATTGCATCAGCAATAATTATTTTTAAAAAGAAATACAAATTGGAAAGCTTAAATCAACCAGTTGAATCATCTTTTATTTGGTGATGGTCAGCCTTGTGGGTTAACCCCACAGAGGGGTGGTGAACTGCATCTTCAGACGTCCCAATAGAAGATTATATTTCCAAAGTCCTCTGATGACTTAAACATATTTTATTATCATATTCTCCATGTAAAATTTAATGAGAAAATGCTCTATGTAGCCTCTTTAAAACATCAGTGCCTAGTAGGCTCAGTCAGTTAACAAATGAAACTGAAAAAAAAGGAAAAAGGGGCAGTGGAGAAATGGTAAATGCTTTGAAATACCAAACAATTTCCAAGAGAACATCACCTTTTAGTAGAAAGAGCATTAAAGAAGACAACTGCTAAAGACAGTGTATGACTGAAAGATGATATTTGGTGGCATTTTCCATAGAGAGGGTTGTATAAGCACAGAATGTTAAAAAATGAAAAGCTGGGGAATATAGAAATGCAGTAGACGGGCAGACATGCAAATTCTGTCAGGGACAGGAGCTAAAAGATTTACTGAATTAGAAATCTCAGTCTATCTATTACAAGGTGAAAAAGGCCTTACTATCAAGTTCAAAATGTTTCTAAGAACAACTGCTTCTACATTGTTTTGGCTAACTGAAAAAAACATAAAACATGTGAAGTATATCTTTTCTACATTTCCTTGTATCCTACGTATATTCTAACATGCCCTGGAACTTGGTATAAAACTGATTACTGCAACACAAAAGTTTAGGAAATAACTTTCTAGAGACAAAAATTAAACCTTGAAGCATGCCTTAGAATTGTTTCCCAATAATTTCTTCTCAAGTAACTCCTGTTAATGTTAGGATGTTCCTCTGAACAAAACATAATAAAAACATAAAAGAACATGCAGCCCACCTGAGATGTTTCGTCCTTCTTGCAGTTCTAGGACTCTCCCTGCCTCACAAGCTTATAACATTGTAGATTTTCCTCTATGATTATTCAAGGGGGTTTATGTAAAATTCCACATTAAGCAGAAATATTCTGTCAAACTATGTACTTGATTCTTTTGGGTCTAGGATTATAACCCAGCATCCAAAATCTGGAAACCCATCTCCATGAACATAATACTAATAACACAAACAGTCTTTCTACTTAAAATTCTGAAAAACATCTTTCCTAAACAGAAGTCTAGACAGGAAATACACATACATTGCTGACCTTTGTTTTAGGGGCTAAACCTCCACACCTCCATTACATATGTCTTTTGCCCCTGAACTTTGCAGCTAATTAGAATAAAATCCAGGGTAACTGCTTCTCCCTTTATGGAGACCTGCCCTTTGCAGTTACACTTTCCTCAGAGCTGACATTTTCCAGAAGAACAAAACAACATTCTGCTTACCTCACAGAGGGTCATTGATTCATAGGCACTTATTAGGCTTTCGATCTGTGAAGATCTTAAGAAGGTTAGCCTTACATTCCCACAGTTGGTGTTATTAGCCCTTACAGCCTTACCAGTGAAGGGTGAGGCTAATTTTCAACTCTCAAATCTGTACAATAAAGTCATTGTGATATCATATTGCTACCACAGTGGTAATTCTTTGATAAATTAAACATTTCAGTCTTGTAATATGAGGCATTATTTCAGCAAAAATACTGAATTTCTGTGAAACAGCAACTGGAAGTGTATGTTTCAACAAACTCATTTTTCTCTCACACAGATTCACAATATCATATCTCAAATCCACAATTTGTAGTATAGCAAACAAGTCCCAATCTCACTAAATGCTGATTGGTTAAAGATGACCTAAGGGATGATGACAACATCTTGACAGGCTAAGATATTGGAAAATTGTATCAGTAGACATCTTAATTACTGTGGACAGACACTGCTTTTACTCTTCTTGACTGCAGCTTTAGAAAATGTTCTACTTCTGCTCCCTTTTGAGGAACATTCTTTATAGTTTCTGCTCCTATGTCCTATAAATGAAAATTAATTCCTATCTTCTAACTGGCTGGCCCACCCATGTGTCTTCTTAGTTCTTCAGATCCTGATGGTATGCCCCCCAACATTTACTGCCATTTATCCCAAGCATGCAGAAAGCCACACAGGAGTCCACATCTCCTAAAATTCTATTCTTCGGGTAGTCCAAATGATGTACCACTTGGCTGGGCTTTATTTTATAAGGTTTAGAAGGGGTTAAACATTTTAGGACATAGATAAAATCAGCACTATATGGATGATGTTGACTTGACTAGGCCTTGGGTTCTGTAGAGCATGTAAGATAAACATCATTCTGGTGGGACAGTCACCTTCTTTTTGTCATCTTCTTCACTTGACAAGAGGTTAGTAATAATATCACAACATGCAAGGACATCTCACCAAAAATACATTGATTTTCTACCATTATGTTATGGCATGTGTCTAACATCTGCTGATAGCTGCCTGCAGTAGATGCATATTGAATTTTCTATCCAAAGAACTCAGACAATGCTGTATCACATCTCAGCTTAGGCCTGTTCCCAGACCTTGTGTTGATGTAACAGAATGATTTCCAACTGCTACACTAGCAATTTGTAACAGTTCTGCTCTCTTGAGTAACACAGAAGCAAATGGCACACTCCTCTATGTCATATGTATTAGTCCAGTCACATATGGATGAGGTCAGGCCTTATTTCCATGCCCAGACAGAGCTCTAAATTCTGTAGAATTTAGGTTTGTTGTTGGCAAATCATTTTATAAAGTACAGCCACTTTTGTTGTTAGTAAATCACCCTATTTGGTATTCGCATTTTGCAAGTTAAGGAGTTACACATTCAGTCATTACTACATGTATTTTACAGTGAGATATCATCAGAATATACTATCTTCTATTCTGGCCATTCAGCTTTTTGTTCAACATTGCTGTATACCTCATAAAAGAGTTATATCTGTTTCAAGACATTCAAATTTTATCAGTATCACAGAAAAAACAAGGCTCCAGAAACATTTATACTGATGGAAATAGCTAGCAACAGTGCTTTTTCTAAAACTGATTTGTTCTGTACATTTAGCAGCAAAGCTGTTGTAGAACCTGAAAACTTTTGTTATGTAGCCACTGTTTGTGCCCAGCATACAAATTTTTATCTTTCAGTTTTAAGCTTGCTATGGCCAGTCAAGTGTGAATGTCAAAAAGTAAACTGCAGCTATACTTTTACCACCAATAGGAGACTAAATTTCTCAAAGCCACTAGTTTCTTGATTACAAACTATAAATGCAGCAATTACATAGTGCACCAGACTTGACATTCAATTTTGCATCAATCAATGGCTGAAAGCATTTCTTTTCTTTTCATGTTATAATTGTGATAGGTACTTCAGGAATGTATAATTATGGAGGAATAATTGCTCATATTCTTAGGTGTTTAAAAGATTCTGGTGGACTACCTTTCACCTACTACATCCACCACCGCAATTACTCCAGAATAATTACATACCCTACTGTGTCTCATTAAATATTATGAGAGGACTGCTGTTCATCTGCAAGAGTAGAAATATTTAATGGCAAAAATTATACTGCAAAATTTTTGCTAGCTATTTTATGCTAAGTGGGAATCTAAATGTACTAAATACCTTAAAAAGAAGGAAAAAACTAGTCTTTTTAAATGCTGAAACAGTAGTGATTGACGCACTGTAAACTATTTTCAATAATTACATTTATTTTTCTGATTAATTTAAAATATATGATGGAATAATTTCATACACTGACAAATAATAAAAGACAGTGATAATTTACAATCATAATATGTCAATTCCTTTAAAATAACTTGGCAGGTCCTTATTTCATTTGAAGAGGAAAAAACTGAATTGTCTGAAATGTATCAGAAGTAACTTTATAAATGCTCCATTCTTCCATTCAGGAAAAAGGTCATGGAAATGATTCTTACCATCAGGCTGATGGTCAACAGTAAAGTTACCACAGCACTGGTTCTACTAGATGTGTTAATATGACTGGATCCCTAACAAGGTGATCAAAAATTATTCCACAGATATGTGGCATCTGGGCTTCGACAACAGCTTTGGAACCACTCCTTACAGCAGTTTGATAGGAAAAGTAAAGGGGTACGGAAGTCATCTCACAGTGGCAGAGCTGACTGAAAACTATTTTCCTGAATGAAAACTGAGTGTGTCTGTCAGAAAGAATATCTGTGGAGTGAAGTCAATAAGCAGTGTACTGTTGCAGAGCCTTGTGCTGGAGCCAGCCATGTTGGAAAAATGGTCAGACTTTTTGTTCTGAGTGTAATAAGTGGTATGGTACTCACTGCAAGGAGGTGACGCTCTACTGGGAGACTCGTACCAACAGACATTATTCATCGATTCATCGATTAGTACTAGGCTAACTGCCCTTGTGGGCCATTTTTTAAGCCTAGCCAATTCTACCCTGTGAGAATCAAACCCTGTACCTTGTGTTTGTAAGGCAAACACCTTAACCATTATGCTATCCTCCCACATTTGTAGAATGGTAGCAGATGATATCTAGTATAAAAAAAGTACAAGGCTGCACACTTTTGAATCAGAAACCTAAAGGGAGTCTTGAGGGACTGACCATAAGCAAGCTAGAAAAGGAAAGCAATTTGGATGAAATAATGACTGCAAAGGAAAGGAATGTTGTGCGTTATGGAAGGAAAGAAGTAACTGTATTTAGCGGTCTGGGGTACACTGAATGGAACAAGAGGGATCACAGAGACACTGTGATCAACTTTTTCTTATATAAGGGTGATGATAACTTCATATGACATTCAGTAGAAAGGAAATCAGTTTAGTAGAAACCATACAACACAGAGTTAAAGAGATGGGGACAGTTATGAAGGGGCTTACATATGAAGCAGAATGCTGAACATGCACAAAACAGAAGGAAGAGAATAAAGAGTCAGACCACTCAGAGGCATTGCATTGTTTACAAAGTACTGAGAATACAAAAGAAGGTCAGAAAGTGTGAAAGGGAACATAGTTTACAGTTAGAAGAGAGATATTCTAACTTAGACTTGCTTAAGTAATGATTCATAGAAAGGGTGGTGGGCCCTGAGATGTATTCCCAAAATAGTGGTGCACAGAAGACCGTCAAAGGGGTTCAAAAACACTTTAGAGAGAGCAAGTGTGAATGGAAGGTAGCTGTAACTTGGATAACAAAACTAGACTACACTTTTCTTAAAGCATCCTCATATGTTAATGTACTGATGTAAGCCTAACTATTGGAATCGTTTTGAAAATATGTTTGAGTGGACATTTCACTGCTGGTGAGAGGCCTGATTATTTGTTTGTGTTTACATAGGTGTGAACTGCAGTGAAAATTATATGGGAATTATTCCTTTTGTTGATGGAAATGTGTTGAAGTTCAGTAATGTCAGACTCAGAAGACTTCCTTCTTTACTGACAAATGACACATTATCTTTCAGCTCTCAGAACTTTGGGGATGAGGAAGTTTTCCCCTTACCATTGAGGCTGAGTTACTTCTTGGACTTAGTGTATATCTATATGTAGATAAACGGATATATGAAAAATACATACATACATAATTTAGTTACACACACACACACACACACACACACACACACACACACACACACACACACACACACACACACACAGACAAACAAACACGTATGTTTTATTTATCCTTTGTTGACCACGTTTGCCTCACTAGGCTAGTGGCCTCTCTTCAGGGGAGATCCGAGGTGGTATTCTACTACTGGGGGGTGGGGTTTGGCTAGGGTATCAGGGAACTCCCCCCACTCTTTGAAAAGACAGGAAGTGAAGCATTCTGTGGGACTGCTAAGTGGTGCTGGAGGGTTGCTATTACAGTTACATGAATCTCATGATGGAGGAGAGTGTAGCAGACCTGACGAGAGAAGCAGGAGAAAACTTACTGAAGGAAGCAGAAGGAGATGAACTACATATTACAGAGCTGGAAAATGGAGAACTGGAAACACAAGTACTCATACATTTGAAGAACCAGGCAGAGTCAAAGCAGAGGTTAGATGGAGTGACATGGTGGAGAGAGTATTACAGGAAGAAGAAATTGACAGACTGGAAACAAAAAACAACTGCTGGTGAAAGGAAAAAATGAAGAACATTATCGGTTCCACTAAAGTAGCTCATGAACTTATGCTAATCTCTGAAGTCAAATATAATTATCAATCTTCTTTATCTATGTTAGAAAACCTAAAAAAAAACACTCTACATTGCTCTGAACTTATTCATAATGATGTCTTCTATTCCGAGCTAATACACATTGTCAATATCCTAGCAAACAAATTTACTACCACCTTGTCAATATCCTAGCAAACAAATTTACTGCCACCTTTACCCCAGAGACCTCTGTTCAAAGCCTTCAAATATCTGAATCCCTTACTTCCTCAATTTTCTTCTAAGATGACTAACCAATACCAAAAATGCTTCCTCCATGGGACCTGACAATACATCTGGTTGCTTAATTAATAATGTTAAATATGCCCTGGCAGAAACACTCATTAAATTGTTTAACCTAAGTTTAGCTATTGCTTTTGAGCCTGATGATGTAGTGTACTGCAATGGTGATACTCTCAATAAGGGTGGCCATACAACCAAGTGTGGTGATTTCCAGACCTATCAGCCTTACAAGCCTCATATGCAAAGGCATGGAATACATTATAACTGACCTCAAAAATGTGATATCGGGAATCATAATTGATCTCCAACAGTTTGGGTTTGTAAAGGATAGATCCTGTCTATTTAATATGGCAAACTTTTTTAAAAAGCTTAAGGAGGTTGTAGATGATGGCCATGCAGATCAAATGGCATATTTTCACCTGGCCAAGGCATCTGACACCATTCCTCAAGCTGGTTATCATAAAATATCTAAATGCTTTAAAAATAGATCCATATGTGGCAAGATGGATAGCAAACTAGCAGAAAGACAGAACTAACACAGTGCAAGTTACAGATGCTACATCAGAAAGTCTGAATGTAACCAGTGGTATCGTTCATGACCCAGTGTTGGGACTTCTCCGTTTTTGTATTTACTACTCAGATAGTGTTGGGACATCTATATTTTAGTACTTACATCTCAGATTTCCAAGAAGAATGCCAAGTCCTTTGATTAACACTGTTTGGAGATGAGTCACCCTATGATTCATAAACTCTCCAGAATTAGTTCTCCCTAGTAATCTGTTGGTGTACTAAGAATGGGCTCAAAGTAAACAAAACATGTAGTATCAACACATTTTGTAGACAACACCTCTCCTCATCATACTGAATAAAAGACACACCACTACAAAAACAAAAGTAAAGACCCAGGTTTTGCACGGATAACTCCCCCTCTTTTGATCGTCATGTAACACTCCCCCTCTTTTGATCATCATGTAACAATGGCTGCCTGGACATCTTTTTATTCAGCCCAGATAACTGCCAAAGGAATAACGTTAAGGTATTTGCTTCCTGGTACTCAGTATTGATAATTTTCAAGTAGAACAACCCATTTGGAATGTAACTTGTTAAACATATGAGATAATTAGAAAGACTACAAAGGTCCCTAAACAAAAATATCATAGGCCTAAAATCCCTGAGCTACTAAGAGAGGCTGGAAGCTTTATTCCTTTATTCAGTGTCTTGCAGACTTTTGTCTCAGCATGTCAATAAAGCCACAATTGTCTGCTCCTCTTGTATTTCATCAAGTCCAATTTCTCCACCAGTACAAGAAACAGGGATCTAAAACCTTCACTAAATGATAAATAAATCATGGTGGAGGGACAAGTTTATAACCTGGTGACTTTCAAACATCTGAAATAACCTTCCCCTCACTATCTTCTTTTAAACATAACCACAAATTTACTTGAAAACTGACCAATGTGGTACTCCTGCAGAAAGAAAGTGTGGCCTGAGGGACGGTACTGATGGGGTTTGAATGGTCATAAGGCTCAGTGACCTTTGGATGTCTATGAATCTGTGTAAAAGCTATATGGTGCTGCCAGACTAAAGCAGTATGTGGATGACTCATGGCATCTTTGTTCAGCAGTTTAGATGCCTGATTCACAACCATTGCTACAGGATGAATTTAACTTCGCTCACATGGTCACACCTGGTTGTCTGACTCAGATTTGTACCTAAATATCCTCAGAAGTAAAATCACACTGAAACCATACATCTAGTGTTGGAAGAAGTTGCCTCGGTGAGCTCTTCTCTGTGGTTAAAATTGTGATCACCCCAGCACAAAAAAAAAAAAAAAACAGCCCAATTGGAAATGCCCAAAAATAGGAAAAAAAACACAGATTATTACAAACTCTAATGTCTGTTTACAAATTTAGTGAATACTTAACTTTATCAAAGATAAAACTGATCTTTATGAAGCACAGACTAGTTGCTTGACTTTTAAAACACCCAATCAAAACTGTCTAATTATTTAGTATATATGCTTCCATTTCAGCAACGATGTAAAAAAATTATCATGTAAGCTCAACTAGATATGTACAGAAAGCATACTTTGGCTTATAGTTTCTAAAAATAGCAGTTTGCTAAAAATTCTCCAAACCTACTTATGATCATATATTAGAATAATACTCATATACTTAATACAATGTGGTTCATTAATTGAAATCAAGTTTGCTAAAGTATTATTCAGATTAGATGTTCTTATATGATATAGATTTTCCCTAGTATGTCCCATAAAAGACCTCTCATTTTTCCAAATGCAGCGCATCCCATACCATCAAAGGGCAACATACACCACAATGGAAACACTGAATAAGAAGAAACGAATCAAATATGAAAAGCTGCCGTGTCCATGGAAGCTTAAAGTTTTTTCTCTCTCTATATTCACACACATTACAGAAAAACACAAGAATAAAAACCTAATAACTGAATTTTAGAATGAATTGGGAAGGTCAGCAAATGTCTTAAAGTTTTCCCCTACTTGTAGATAACATGGTTTGGAATCTACATAATTGCCTAAAAGTGGAACAGTTTAGCAATAATCCACAACTGGGAATAGACATGATAGGATTTATTCATAGTTGGCATGGTTTGATCATGAAGGTGAAGTGCAACTTAAAAACATACAAGAAAAACAATGTATATATATATATATATATATATATATATATATATATATAGGGTATAAATTAGATCACCGAATGCTTAAAAAAACGAATGGTGATTAATCGACCCTATGTAAGCAAAAGCTTACACTGTCTAAGTGTCAGAACAGCGATTTTTTTCCAAGGGAAAAAAATCACTGTTCCAGCAAAAACAAATAAAATTAAAAAACAATTTCAAACATTACATTAAGTGGGGGGGCTTCGCCCCCACACACCCCCTACTTAAATATACCAACTCAGAGACTGCACTACAGTGCCAAAAATGGAATCTTTCCCAGGGAAAGAGTTCGCTTTACAACCACTTCAATATTTTGTAGTTTCAGCCTATGTTTGATCTTCTAATATAGACCCTATACATATCTATACTGCGGTGGTGGTGCTGCGGTAGCGTTGTCGCCTCACAGTAAGACATTATCTTTTCGATTCTCAGCTAGAGCGTCTTCTGTGTGGAGACATGCATGAATGGGCGTACCTTCGTTGAAGGTTGTGTGTCAGGGCAGGCAACTCTGCAGGTAAAACCTACTGCCAATCATTAGCGGACTGGAGTTCCGCTGTGGCGACCCCTCACCGGGAAAAAGCCGAAAGACACAACAATATATATATATATATATATATATATATATATATATATATATATCCCAGTGGGTATGCCCCTCGCAGCATCCCCATGTAGGGCTTGCTTAGCCCAACACCCCCATACCAACTCCATGTTCACACTACAGTGGAGAAAGTGAGAAAAACATTAGAAGTGCAACAGTCGAATGCATAATCTGTATCAGTGCAATATCACAAAATCAACCAAAAAGACACTTAAATGAATGTGCTGCAGCAAAGTTCAGATGCGCCATATTTATTTATTTGTCTTTGTTGGCCAGGAAAAGTCCAGCTGGGCAAAATTCAGTTTTAGTGGTGCCCCAGGGAGGAAAGCTCGACCTTTAAGTTACACATGATGTACATTTATAATTGCAGGGTAAACATCTATACAAGAGCTTATTTACATTATTTTCACATATTTTTAAATATTTCTTACATGAACATATCATTTTTAACACAAAAAACAAGACAGAAATTAACATAAATTGGTTAATTATTGAAAACAGAAATAACATACAACAACAATTAATGTATTTATAGGATGATGGCCGCAGAGAAAAGATCAAACTGAGGTGTTTTGAATTTAATAATAATTTACAGACAGACAAGTAGAATGTACCTTAAAAATGATAAGACAGATATGAAACGAGAAGTTATAGAAATGAGTAGGAAGATAAACGGACACAGGAGGAATTGTAGACAGTGGTGGGGGTGTGAGAAGAGGGAGAAAGGTAAGAGTTTAGGAAATTAGTGCAGTATGAGGAGGAGAGATAAGGTACAAAAACATTGGGAAGCAAAGTGGCTGTAAGAGCTGGAGAAAGGTAATCTGAGTAAAGCTACCCATGTGAGCAGGAAGAGCAGAGCCATCGTTGGCATAGTTGCTGTTTAAGTAAAGTTGTGAAACTACTTAAGTTTTTTAACTATTTTAACTGTGTAGGGATTTCATTCCAGAATTTTGACACATAATGGTGGTAGACAGAATCTCCAACAGTGCTGAATATCTTACTGATACGATACATAGTGAAGTTTATTGCTAGCGCAAAGGTCTCTAGTGGGTGAATAGTA